>NC_088882.1:7337310-7562309 GCF_032884065.1 Artemia franciscana
AGCTCCTATCTACAACAAGAGCTAAGAGCTCATATGGCACTTGTGACGAGGCAAGAAGAGCTAAGAGCCAAGAGCTCATATGGTATGAGCTCTAACAAAATTCTAAGAACCAATAGATTGATTTAAAAGGAAAATCAGAGGCTTAATGTCGGTCAGGATTTAAAATAAGAGCTCTGAGTCACGATGTCCTTCTAAATATCAAAATTCATTAAGATCCAATCACCCACTCGTAAGTTATAAATACCTCATTTTTCCCCTTCTGTTTCAGTTAAATGGTCCTTGTGTTTCAGGAACTTTTCCAAAAAAAAATTGGGGAAAGTAGTCAAGCTTTAGCACAGAGAGCAAGGTATTGAGGAGGGGGACAACCCTTTCATGTACAGAAGCATTTTTTATTTGTTTCGAGTTTTAATGTTGCTCCTTACTTTCAGGTTAAAAAAACTATTTTTTATTAAATCTCTGATCGTTTTCTGATATTGCTGGTAAATCTGGCTTACCCTCCATGGAAAATTCCCTCCCCCGAGGAGAACTATTCCTTGGAATTTTCGTCCTATGTAACCCCCTTCCCCTTAAAATTCCCTATGGACAATTCTATCCTCATTGAAATCCCCCTCCCATGCAAAATTTCTTGCAGACGTTTCAGCCTGAAAAATCCTCCTTAGCATACTTTAATAAAAAAAAAAAGGTAAAATTCCAGTTAATTGACTTCTTGCTGTCTTGGAAAGGGTTTAGATTAGGAAAATGAAACTTTCAGGGGTGAGTCTACTGGCTAAGTATGTTCCAGGAAGCTATTTTAAAGTACCCACCTCCGCTCCTTCTCCTTCTAGAGGGCCCTGAAATTTGCCTACATGACAGGTCTAAGCCTATTGAAATTTTGACAAAACAATATTTTACCTTAATTTTCTGTTACTAGTTGCTTTTTCTCTGCCTTTAGTTCTGAAAATACAATTCCTGTTATTTAAGTAGAATTTTGAGCCATATCAATGTTTTTTTTCAAAATTTAGGAAATGTATTTGCATGTCTTTAAAACCTTATAAAATGGAATCGAGCAAAGTTATGAAGCTGAAAACAATTTTGTTGTACTTCAATTAAGCAGATATATTTTGCAAAGTTTCACTTTTATTTCACAAATATTTTTAAAGGTCATCAAAGGTCAGGGCCCTCTAGAGGGAGAAGGAGTGGAGGTAGTTGCTTCAAAATAACTTCCTGGGGCATACTTTAGCCTGTAGATTCATCCCAGAAAGTTTCATTTTCCTAACCTAAACCCTTTCTGAGATAGTAAAAAATCAATTAACTAGAATTTTACCCCAAAAAAAAATTGTAATCAATTCCCCCATCACTCTAGAAATCCCCTCTTCCATGGAAATTTATTCCTGGAAATCCAAAAAAGCTGAAAATAGCCCCACGATAATTCTGCCAGAATAATCTGCAAATGTAAAATTGTCAACAAAGAGAAGTAAGACTAATAAAAAGAATTTTCTATCAGAATTCTGTCAAATCCCTTTAGTGTAAAATTTTCCTAGAAAGTTCACCTCTAGAAATTTTCGTCCCACAGAAAATTATCCCCTATAAATATCCCTTGCGCAGAAAATTCACCTCTCCTCTTGCTCTTGAAAAATGTCTTTATCCTTAAGCCTACCTGTAACAAATACTATATAAACAAGGCAGAAATTTCATGACTTGGAGACTTTTCTCCAGGGGCTGTTGGGAGGTATGTTGCCCAGAAGGCATAATTACTGGGCTTTTCAACTCTGCTGAACAAAATGGCAGTCTCAAAATTTTGATAGGACGAATTTGGGAAAAGGGGGTGGGAGGGGAGCTAATTTCCCTCCAATCTTTTTGGTCACTTAAACAGGGTACTAGAGCTTATATTTCCTGTTCAAATGAGTCCTTTCTCAGTGTTCTAGGACTATTGGTTTGATATGATTACCCCTGAGGAAATCAAACAAAAAGACATCCATGATATTTCTTCTGGCAAAAAATAAAAATAAAAAATCCACATGTTTGCAGACAAGAACTTGAAACTTCTAATATAGGCTTTTTGGATATGGTTAATCTGATGGTGTGATTTTCATAAATATTCCTTGACTTATAGGGAGTGTTTCTCACCTTTTTTGAACGACAGGCAAATCTTCTCAGGCTTTTAGCTTTTGATGGTTAACACTAAACTGAATGAGCTTTTTGAAATTTGGAATCAGCAAATTTAGCTAATTATTTTATTATGTCTTTTGATACCAAAATTCTGTTTTCAGAGTTTCGGTTACTATTGTGCTGCATTGTTCATTACTTGAAATTTGCAAAAATCTTTTAATTACAAAAGATTTAGATTTAAATGAAAAAAATTAAGATTACAAAAGATTTAAAATGTTTTTTTTCTTTTCCAATGAAGACTATGTCAATTAAAAAGGGACTGAAATCAACTTCAAAAGAACTTTATCTAAAAAAGAAACTTTATGAGGAAAATGAAATAGTAAATTTAATTTCTTTGGCAAATTAAACCAAAAATGGGTAGAAATAAGGTTAAATAATTTTTCAAGCTTTAAACTACCACAAATCAATATCAGTAAATAAATGAAACACAAAAAGAACAGAAACTACAATAAATAGCCTAGTCAGAAAGCTTTTAAAAGTGCTAAAAGCTTTAGCATAAAGAGCAAGGTATTGAGGGGGGTGACAGCTCCTTCACATACACAATAACTTCAGTTCATTTTGGATTTTATTGTTTCTCCTTACTTTCAGTTAAAATGTATCTTTTTTAAAAATTAATCTCAATAAGAATCCAGATATTGACTTACTATTTGTGTTCTGGTTGATTCTTAATTTTGAGACAATTCTTTATAATAGTTGAATTATAATGCTTTGCATCGATTGGTAAGGGAAAAAATACCGAAAATATATGGGCTGGAAATCTGCATAATCTTTGGGGTTCTATAGGGTCAATAGAATTCTAACCAAATTTTACAACCTTGAATGCAGTTAGAAGTAGTCACAGTCACTGTGTCAAGTATTCACAGCCACAGCCTTAAGTAGTTGCAGTCACAGTTGAGATTAACTGCACATGCAATTAGTTGCTCCAGTCACAATAGAATTTAGTCAAAATTGCAGTTCAAAGCAGTCAGTCATAATAGCAAGCGTTTGTAGTCACATGCAGTCACAAATAAAAGCAGTCAGAGTCACAGTTACAGTCATAAAAAATCGCAATAGCAGTAGTAGTTGTGGCATAAGTGTTAGTAGTTTGTAGAAGAAGTAGCAGTAGTAGCTATATCAAACCTGAAAGGTTTAATTAATAGGCTACCCCATGTCCTTTCTGAGCTGTTACTTATATGCCTCTTTGGCAACCTGCATGTAGTTAGTATATATTGATTTAGTTCAGTATCTGCCCAAACATTCCCTGAAAGATTCACTTTAATGTCCTTAGTGATCCCAGAGACAATGCAGACGCACCGTTTTAAGATACATATTTAATTAATCATCCCCTTTAACACACCCTGAAAGTTTCAGCTTAACACCTTTAGTCATACCAAAGATATTGTATATACACCCTTAAGACAAACTTGGATGGACAAACTTTCTTTTGATTTGTTTCAAAATCCCCAATAACATGCTTTGACAATTCCAAGATAACATCCGTGGTTCTTCTTAGGATATTGCACATATGCCCTTTTGACAATCTAGATAAACATAGTGCCTTTTGGTTTAATATTACATCCCCCCCTCAGCTTCCCATGAATAAAATAATACCCAATTCTGATCCTGAACCACTGTATGTATGCCATTTTGAGAACTTGGATGCATCTAAATCATCTGATTTGGTTCAGTAGTAGCAGTAGTAGTAATAGTTGTGTCCCCAAAACTTTCAGCTTGATACAATCAGTTGTTCCTCAGATATTGCTGATACATTTTTTGACAGCCAGCATTTACATAGTGGCCTGAAATATAGTATCTATGCCATTTACATGGTCTGTATAAATTAAAACTCTTTTGATTTAGTTCTATAGTCCTAAGATATCCTGTCCATGCCATTTTGACAACCTGGATGCATAAAAACTATGTCAATTCAGTTCCACAGTATAAGCAGCAAAAGCAGAAGAAATACAAAAAGTAGAACCAATAAACCTAGTAATATTACCAGCCCTAAAAAAGTTAAGATGAATACCTAAAGGCATTTCTTGGACATTGCTGATACAGACTTTAGATAGCCTACATGCATATATCATGTTTTGATTTGGTTCCTCATCTCCCTCAAAATCTCTGAAAGTTTCAATATAATTAAGTCATTCCTGAGATATTGCTGATACACACATTTGACAACCTGTATACACATATTGTATTTTGGTATAGTTCAATACTCTCCTCCCCAGTCCCTGAAAGTTTTACTTAAATACCCATAGCCTTAGAAACAAAAGTACTTATATTAGCAATGGGAGCAGTAGTAGTATTGACATATTAAGTTTTTAAATATTTCAACATCCCCTCAACAAAAGCTGAAAGTTTTCTTCAAGGTCCACCTCAACATTCCCTAAAGACCAGCAGTAGAAGCAGCAGTTGCAGGAATATGCACATTATGCCTTTTCATTACTTCAACATTTGTGTTTCAACTTAGTTCAACATCCCCTCAACAATTCCTGAAAGTTTCATCTAATTACCCTTAGCTTTAAAATAGTAGTACTAGTAGCTGCAACATTACTACTTCTTTAACCATAATACTCCAATCCTTAGTAGAAGCAGCAGCAGGTAGCAGTTGTAGAAGCATACACATTGTGCCAGTTGGTTAGTTCAGTAACAAACTCAATATCCCCTGAAAGTTTCAACTTAATGCTCCAAGCTGTTCCAGAATGTTGCTTATCCACCCTTTTGATAACCTCCATAAACATAATGCGTTTTGGTTAGTTCAACATCCTCTTCAATATTCCCTGAAACTTTCATCTTAAAACCCTTACCCTTGGCAGTAGTAGTAGTAGTGACACCAGTAATAGTGCCATGGCAGTAATAGTTGCAGCAATATGCACATACTGTCTATTGGTTAATCCATTATCTCCCTTAACATGCCTCAAAATACTCAACATGTCCTAAAAGATTCAACTTAATACTCCATATCTTTCCTGAGATATTGCTGATATGCCTTTTGACAACCAGCATACAAATAATATTTTTGATCTAGTTTGATTTTCTTCTCAATATTTACTAAAAATTTTAACCTTAATACCCTTACCCTTAGCAGAACTAATACTAGCAGTAGTAAGATATGCGACACTAGCATTAGTTAGCATAATGTCATAATCTATTCTGTTCAGTTGTTTTGAAATTACTGAATGCCTATTAGCCATTAACCTACTTAAGGCTTATGAGAAATTTGCATTAGTTGAAACAAAATCATTATCCTAATGTAAACTGGGTTGGGGAAGGATTGGAATGGGAGTGACAGAATTGTTTGTGATCTGGTTGATTCAACATCTTATTTGCTTGTTATCGTTAGTTTGTCAGGAGCTCAAAAGCAGAAATCTTAAGCCTTAAAGAAGGAGAAAGAAGCAGAAACATGATTTTCTCTGAGTAGACAAAAAATCCAGTTCCTTGTGATTTATGAACCAGGGAAGAGAATTTTTTGATGCCTTGTCATGACTGGTTAAAAGTGAATCTGTGCCTGTTACTATTATAATTCATTTGGTTGAGTCTTTCCAATCAGTATCTAAGGAGGAGAGAGTCCATGGCCAAATAAATCATTCCTTTAGTTTGGCAATGTTAGAACTGCTGTAGAACAAGACACCTTTACTTGGCCCCTTCAAGACCTTTCAGGGGGGAGCTGACTTTTTTGCTATTGATGAAATGGTCCTTCGTTTAATCATAAACTCTTCAGTATATTACAAGGAGGAAGTTTTGGTTCTGCTGCCCAAAGGTTCTCTATCTATATCATAATTTGTCACTTAGAAGCCATTATGGTTTGAAGAAAGTTCAGCATCATTTGAGAAACTTGTTCTTCTTCAAAAATATTTACTTCATTGTGAGAAGGTATTTGGATTCTTGCATTAATTGTCATCTTAGGAAACCCCAAACATCCAATCTAAGGCACCAATAAGGATCCCCTTGATAAAAACAAAGTATTTATTGTTATATATTATTCAGTCAGCTGAACTGTAAAATTGCACAGATATTGTCTAGTAGAAGCAGAATGAAAAAATTACTCCTTTTACTTGTGCTGGGTGTATCAGCAGAGGCTCCACACCCTACACCATAGATAAAAATACAAGGCAAATTTAATTTGCCATAACTAGCAGAATTAACTTGGAATGAAAGTTAAAACTGCAGGTGTAAAAATGGCTTTTAAGAATGTACCTTTGGTTTACTGGTTTAGGTTCCACAGGCATATTTACTTCACATAAAATAGAGGAGACTAAGGACAAACTGAGTAGAAAATCTTCAAATGTATCAAGCTAAGTGCTTACTAACATAGCTTTATGCAATATGGTGAAAGAACATTTAAAAAATCAAGCTATGTATTCACTGTCATAACAGTGGAATTATAGCAAAAATATGTTAATTACAACTATTCTGCATATTACCAATGAAGTAATTTTCAACACACCTAATTCTAGTCTTCTGTCTAAATCACTCCTTTTCATATTGTCTGGTCTATCTTATTCAGGCTACACTGTTTGTTGTTAGAGTTTGCAACATTTGCCTATAATAGTCATTGATCCTTTATATATTAAGCATCAAAAACAGTCATTTAGTATTATATAGAAAGAAGTATAAAGCCAAACAAAAGTCAATACCATGCTGTCTCTCATTATGTAGAAAATGACAAAAAGGCATAGACAATGACTTTATGTATCTCATTCTCTTATAGAGAAAACATAAATACAGACATAGAGAGGGCTTTTCATACTTTATTCTATGATAGAGCAAATATGAATAGGGTTACAAATGGGTTTTTATACCTTATTCTAGTACAGAGCAAACATGAATAAAGTTATACAGATGAATTTTTTAGTTTTCTTTATATATTATAAAATTTATGTAGGAATATACAAAACATATTTTAAACAAAATTTGTCTAGTATATTTTTACAATTTTGGTTCCCCACCCCTCTAGGTATCTGCAAAAATGGGGAAGAAGGGGTCTCTGAGCCTTTGAATTGAGGTAGATCCCATTTATTTTCAATTCTGGGCATTCTTAGCTTTCTCTCCTAAATTGATCCCCTCCCTCAGAAATGAGAAAGGACAAGTCTCTGAGCCTTCCCACACAGACATTTTTCTTCTGAGCATTTTTGGTCTTCTCTCCAAAACAAACAGCCCCTCCCCCCTGACCCTATACTATTTTACAGAAGTTGTAATGTCATTATGGCAGGATAACCTATAAGACATTTTGTTGTTGTCTTTATATAGAACTGGGGCAGTATAATGTCTTTTGTATGACTTTAAGGTCATCATCTATAATACCTACATTGAAATATGTTGATTGTGACAAATTATACCAACAGTGGGTAAAATTCTAGTTGATTGACTTCTTGCTATCTCAGACAGGGGTTAGATTAAGAAAATGAAACTTTCAGGGATGGGTCTACAGGCTAAGTAAGCTAAGGAAGGTATTACACAGGTATTATACACTAAGGTATATACAGGCTAAGTAAGGAAGGTATTTTGAAGTACCTAACTCCACTCCTTCTCCCTCTAGATGACCCTGACCTTTGATGACCTTCAAAGTATGTGTGTTATAAAAGTGAAACCTTGTGAAATAGATCTTCTGCTTGAATGAAGTATAACAAAATTGTTTTCAGCTTCACAACTTTGCTCAATCCCAATTTATAAGGTTTTAAAGATATGCAAATACATTTCCTAAATTAAAAAAAAAAGAAACATTGACATGGCTCAGAATTCTACTCAAATAACAGGAATTGCATTTTTCAGAACTAAAGGCAGAGACAAAGCAACTGGTAACTGAAAATTAAGGTAAAATGTTGTTTTGTCCAAATTTCAGTAGGTATAGACTTGTCATTTAGGCAAAGTTCAGGGCTCCCTAGAGGGAGGAGTGAAAGTGGGTACTTTAAAGTACCTTCCTAGGACATACTTCAGCCTGTAGACCCATCCCTGAAAGTTTCATTTTCCCAGGACATACTTTAGTCTGTAGACCCATCCCCAAAAGATTCATTTTCCTAACCTAACCCCTTACGAGATAGCAAGAAGTCACTCAACTAGAGTTTTACCCAACAATGATATAAAACCAAATATACATTTCTGCTTTAAATATGTATTGCATACTTTTACAGACAGTTTCACAACATATACGGAAAGCCAAAAGCTATTTGTATTACTTTTTCTATACTGTCCTTAAGAGAAAACAGTTTAACCTATCTTGGAATTGGTTTAGGTTAGGAAAATGAAACTTTCAGGGATGGGTCCACAGGCTAAAGTATATCTGGGGAAGGTATTTTAAAGTACCTACCTCCACTCCTTCTTCCTCTAGAGTGCCCTGACTTTTGATGACCTTTAAAAATATGTGTGTTATAAAAGTGAAACCTTGCAAAATAGATCTTCTGCTTAATTGAAG
Source organism: Artemia franciscana (assembly GCF_032884065.1). Taxonomy (NCBI): domain Eukaryota; kingdom Metazoa; phylum Arthropoda; class Branchiopoda; order Anostraca; family Artemiidae; genus Artemia; species Artemia franciscana. Next base: position 7,345,853 of record NC_088882.1, read on the forward strand.
TACAACAAATTGTTTTCAGCTTCATAATTTTGCTCAATCCCATTTTATAAGGTTTTAAAGATATACAAATACATTTCCCACATTAAAAAAAAACAACAAAAACATTGATAAGGCTTAATATTCTCCTCAAATAACAGGAATTGTATTTTCAGAATTAAAGGCAGAGAAAAAGCAACTAGTAACTGAAAATTAAGGTAGAATGTTGTTTTGTCAAAATTTCAATAGGTATAGAACTGTCATGTAGGCAAATTTCAGGGCCCTCTAGAGGGAGAAGGAGTGGAGATGGGTACTTCAAAATACCTTCCCAGGACATACTTTAGCCTGCAGACTCATCCCTGAAAGTTTCATTTTCCTAACCTAAACCCTTTCCAAGATAGCAAGAAGTCAATTAACTAAAGTAAAACAGTTCAAAATAGGGATGAAACCTTTTTATTGACAGTGAATAGATATAAAATTATTTAACTGGATATTTTGAACACATATATATATTCTATACATCTAATTCACTGTCAATAATATATATTTAAACATATAACATATATCTATTTACTGTCAATAAAAAGGTTTCATCCCTATTTTGAACTGTTTTACTTTCATCATGAAAAGGCAGTGTGGTCTTCAAAGTTATCTAGGCTACATCAATTAGGCCTAACTAGAATTTTACCAAAGTTATATTTATAACTTTATTTATGTTTGCTCTAAAATAGAACAAGATAGGCCAATATAAATTCATCTGTGTGACACTTTTCTTATTCTATAGGCTATAGGCTAATTAAAAAAGAGACAATATTTTCTTTTGATTACCTTTACACTGCTTTCATTATATTGGTAATTAACAACATTCTATTATCCAGAAATAAAGAAACAATTTTCTATAGCATCAAATGTTGTAGGTAACCCTGCTGTGAAGTCATTTACACTAGTTTAAGATAATTTGGCCTGTAGCACAAGACTCAAAGAAAAATTTTTCTTCTTACAGCAGAAAATTTTCTTGTTACTAAGAAATTGTATGAGCCTTCGACGAAATAGCCACTTCTAATGCAGCTACTAACAAACTTGCTCATTTGCTGGTCCTTGGAAGTAGGTTACTTATAAGCGGCAATTTCCTATCTGAATAGATTGCCGCGCGGTTTTCAGATAAAAACATTTTTCATTTTGCCATTTAATAGCGTGACTATGAAAAACGAACCGCATTAGAAGTTACCTTTGAATGACAATTATATTTTTTTTAAAGCAAGTTTTCCCAAATGAAAGTAATAAGCGGAGATAAAGCTTATAAAGAGCAAAGATTATCTGTTCGTGTTAAGTCTTAATATTCTATAGACTTCTCTTCAGAACTAAGGGTCATTATGCTGACGCGTTTCTTGCTCAATATCTTCCTTTCCTAGTTAAAATTTGGAAGTTGTTTTCTTTTTATTCAGCGAAATCTTCTTTATATTCTAACATACACCAAAAATGCATTTATGTTTAGAAATCAGAGTGCTTATAAAGCTTGTGAGAAGACTCATGTCCCTGTAACTAGCTTTAAAATTGGATCCATTTTAGTGCTAATTCTTTTCTTCTATTTTTCTTATATTGATTTGAGATGTATCGGATCGTAATTTTTGTTTTATTTTGTTTGTAGACATTAGTATTTGTCACTGGTTGGAAGTCTCTTTCAGTTTTCTTCTTTGTTTTAAATTTTTCTTTTACTTAGTTCAAATTGCATTCTTTATCTGAAAGCCCGTCATACAAAAGACAGAGCTAAAGGTGAAAAAAGAACAAGAGAAAATTATGATAAAGACAAAAACTAAACACTTCAAAATTCAACATAATTTCCACAGTTTTCTATGTTGGCTCAAGTGACCAAAGATAGTCAAGTTTCAACATACGGGATTTTTATATAAAAAGTCGTTTTTTGTATAGATATGATAGGATCCATCATTTAAAATTTTCTTACAAGATAATAATTGAGGAACTGTGTGGGGAAATCTAGAAAATATTTGGTGAACCAAATTTTTTTTGAAATTTTTTTTTAAATGAAATTGAAATTTCTGAATTTGTGAATAGTTTCCAAAAATACACATAATGCGGTAAGGTAAAGGAAATGAAAATGCCTTTGCGCTGGATAGCACAACTCAATTTTTGAAAATCGTCTACATAGCAGATGAGCCACAAGTTAAGACTCGCAATCGAGACAGAAAAAAGATCAGCTGTATAGGCATAAGAATTTTCAGTATTAAATAATAAAGGGAAAGAAACAGTGCCTAAACGGTTACCTTTTCAGTGTCTATATAAATATTGAGACAAGATGTGTGGTGCAACGCAGTGTAAAACGCTTAAGCACCTTCATCCTTAGATAAAGAATAAATCATAGTTAATGTTAAGGGTGGATATTTATTAAGGTTTCAGAAAAGAAAAGACTCACACTCCTGTTTTGCGACAGGGAGTAATATATCAGCGTAAATCAGAGAGTGAAATGCCTGAAAGCACGATGTAACCTTTTACTACAAAACATCTATGAGAGGCAAGTTTTCATATGTATTCTGACTTAAAAAGTAGCACCTGATACAGAAAACTAAAAACGAAAATAAGGGTATTTTACTATAAAACGGGATTTTTATATAAAAAGTCGTTTTTTGTATAGATATGATAGGATCCATCATTTAAAATTTTCTTACAAGATAATAATTGAGGAACTGTGTGGGGAAATCTAGAAAATATTTGGTGAACCAAATTTTTTTTGAAATTTTTTTTAAAATGAAATTGAAATTTCTGAATTTGTGAATCGTTTCCAAAAATACACATAATGCGGTAAGGTAAAAGAAATGAAAATGCCTTTGCGCTGGATAGCACAACTCAATTTTTGAAAATCGTCTACATAGACTCAATTTTTGAAAATCGTCTACTTATTTTAGGCAAATAAGTGAAAAATAAGAAAGCCTTTTGAAGCATTTGTCTTTTGAAGCATCCAGTAGAATAATTGGAATGGAGAAACCTGCTAAGAGGTACTATAAACTAGTTTAATAAGACAAAAAGACTATTCTCTTGCCGTCTTTCTTCTGGTATAAAGCCATATACCAAATAGCCAGCCAGAACCACTCTTCGGAAAAGTGTTTTTGCTTGTTCAAGCTCCGTTATCGCACTTTCTTGATTTTGTGATTTCTTGAGTTCTCTTCACATGTTTCCTTTTTTCTTTTTTGCATACTAAAGGGTGTAAAGCATTACTCCAGGGAAAACCAAAATGTTTGTTGAGAAAGTTTTTCATAACCAATCTTAATGGAACTTTTAATGCAAAAGGTTGAAGTGTAATATTTAAGTATATAGGATTAATAAATAAAAATCGAAAAGAAAAATTTATTTAGATAGGTAGTTCACTTTTTAAAGCTGATTGACCTAATATTTTTTGACCCCGACAGTGCTTGGACTTAGTTTATTTAGAAGTTTTAGTAAAAAAAAGATATTGCCCTTGTTATTTACTATTATCTTATGCATTGAGTGAATTTTTTAATTGGTTTTCGTTTAACTTTATTTTTTTTAATTTGTTTGTTTGTTATAGTTAACGTTTTTCCTCTTCCAATCGCTTGAGACGTCTTGTTATATATGGATGAAATTCACTTGATTATATATTTTCTTCCGACCAACCTTAACCTGTTGTTTTCAATATCTATTTTCTTGGCTTTCTTCGTTGATCAAGGATACTTCGAAAGTTAGACTTTTTATTCGTCAAGATGTATAGAAAACTATTAGGGATTTTCTGGAAACGGTATTCAACAGCTTTTTTTTTAGCAAAAGTTCGTTGATGAGCAATAGCATTTTTAGGAACAAAAGATGTTTTGTTAGCTAACATTTTCAATGAAAAAAGAAATTGAGATTGTTGTTTGTCAAACTTGTTGGATTGATTCCTGCGCAGAATTTCAAGGATTAGTATCACAAGGGACAGTTTTTCTGGTTGTTACAATTTTAGAAGAGGAACAACAGCCAATTCACCATATATGTTTTTCTATTAAATGTTAGCTTAATCTATTACCTAATAGAAGGTTCTTCCTCCCAACTAAATGAAGCAAGGAATTTTTATCTAATTTAACTGAATTTTTCAAAATTTGCTGAGAGAGTAAAAAGGTTTGTAAACAGTAAAGATTACAGGAGGTACCATGATTTTTTTCGAAAGTAGCAAAACAATATCCAATTGGTTTCGAAATATTATTAATTATTTCTAATTACATAATAAAAATAAACGAACAGTAGTGAAACATCCTATACTCTGCATTAAAGAATTTTGAAACTCGTATAAAACCAAACAAACTAAGCCACTCTTTGTGAACCCGCATTCTCACATACGCAATGACAAACGTTTAGCGCATCAGGACGAGAAACTGTTGTTGTAACAACCAGGGAACTTCCCAAACTAAGCGCTATAGATAGGTGTCATGTTTGGAGAAACCTTTTGCTTCTGTTCATAAAAATATATATATATATATATATATATATATATATATATATATATATATATATATATATATATATATATATATATATATATACATATATATATATATATCATGAAAAGAGAAATCACCAATGCAACAGCACAAACACAAAAAAAAACACAAAAAAACAAAAAAAAAACAAAGTATATATTTATACTTTGTTTCCAATAATAATATAAACTTGTACTCTCGCAAAAGTTATTGTTTACCAAGAATTTGAAAGTCAAAAAGACTATTATGTGATCTGAGCATATTTGAATTACTTTTTGGTCTCCAGTTGCCTTCAAATGGCTCACAGAACTGTTATACTAATTTTAATTACTATTTACTGTATGCCTATTCAGGGTGAATATCCCGCATGTTTATGAGGGAAGAAGGGTCCATATCTGGAAAGCCAAGGGGCATAGAATATGTAATATTTTTTTTCTGCACATTATTGGGGGAGAAACTGCCGTCCTACTTACCCCTCCCGAACGACGTCCCTGTATCTATCCACCTTATATACGCTAAGATTGAAGATAGATATAATAAAGAAGTGAGAATGCTCATTTTATACATTTTGAAAAGCCTATGCTGCTTTGCCTCACACAGAGACTACCTGTCGGCTTTGCTCTCAAGAGCCGTCGCTCTCAATTCTTTCATCGCTGGCACCAAATTAGTAATTCAAAAATCAACTGATCAACGTTACGAAACAATGTTCAATAGACAGCGTTAAATTTTTCAACTATTTAAAATTTTGCAGGCATGAGCCTCACAGAACTAAGGAAAGAAGAATATGTTGAAGCAGAGTGAGAGGAATATAGTTTATTTCTGGGTAAAATTCTAGTTGATTGACTTCTTGCTATCTCAGAGAGGGGTGAGGTTAGGAAAATGAAACTTTCAGGGATGGGTCTACAGGCTAAAGTATGTCCTGGGAAGGTATTTTGAAGTACCCACCTCCACTCCTTGTCCCTCTAAAGGGCCCTGACCTTTGATGACCTTCAAAATATGTGTGTTATAAAAGTGAAATCATACAAAATAGATCTTTTGCTTGAATGAAGTACAACAAGATTGTTTTCAGCTTCACAACTTTGCTCAATCCCAATTGATAAGATTATAAAGATATGCAAATTCATATCCTAAATTTTGGAAAAAATCATTGATATGGCTCAGATTTCTACTCAAATAACATTAATTGAATTTTCAGAACTAAAGGCTAAGAAAAAGCAACTAGTAGCCTAACTGAAAATTCAGGTTAAATGTTGTTTTGTCAAAATTTCAATATATATAGACCTGTCATACCTTAAAATTACCTTAAATTGCAGCTTGGAGCAATATAAGGATTATCCATCCTTGTGATGCTCCATGAGAAAAAAAAGAATTTGTTTGGTATAGATTGTGGCTGTTAGATTAGACTCTTGTGGAGGGCTCTGCAGCTTCCCAATTGTAAAGGAACTCCTGGCAGAGCCATTCCCTATCAAGGTGGGACTTGAACATGTCAATTGAAGTAGCAGAAACTGTTTCTTCAGAGAGCTGGTTCCACATATTGATGATTCTTTGGCTGAAGAAGTGGCTTCTATGTCTACTTGTGGAATGCTGCATGGAGAGCTTCAAAGAATGTCCTCTAGTACCAGAATGCAAGGGCTGTGCAAAGAGACTGGGAAGGGTATTTTTAGAGAGGATTTTTTTGGTTAAAATAATGTCACCCCTTTTCCGTTGGTATGTCAGCATTGGCAGCTTCAAATGACGTAGTCTTTCTTCGTATGGAAATTTATTCATGTTGGTAACCATCTTAGTGGCACAATGCTGGACATCCTCAAGCAACTTCCTATCTTTTTTGAAGAAAGGGGCTGCCAATGACATTCCAACCTCCAGGGGTGGACGTACAAGCACCTTATATAACTTCATAAGAACTCTAGGGTGTTGGCTGGAGATGGTTCTTTTATGATACCAAGGGTTTTATTGCAGAAGATGAAACAGACTTAGCATGGCTGCTAAACTTTAATTGGTGATCTACAATAACCCCAAGATCTCTTTCATCAGAAACAGCAGAAAGGAAGTTGTCTTGAAGGAAATACTTATGATGCTTGTTATTTTTGCCAAAATGAATTACATGACATTTGTCAACATTGAAAGTCAGAAGCCACATGTTAGCCCATCTTACTAGACTATTAAGATCTGTTTGAATTGATTGCTGGTCAGAGGGAGTTGCCGCTTTTCCAACTAGTTTTGAGTCATCAGCGTAAAGGGTAATAAGATTTGAAAGAAGGGTGGGTAATTCGTTAATATAGAAGTTGAAAAGTGTTGGTCCAAGAATAGGGCATGCCACTTAATACAGTTGTGGGAGAAGAGAAATGAGGAGTTCCTTGCAAATCAAAAACTCTGACACTCTGTGATCTTTCAGAAAGGAAGCCCATAATCCACTGTACAACACCTTTGTTGATACCTGCAGCCCTCAATTTGATTATGAGGAATTCATGACAAACTTTGTTGAATGCTTTGGACAGATCAAGAAGAATCATGTCAACAGGAAAACCCTCATCAAGCAGTGTAGTCACTAATTCATATGTTTGGATAAGGTTAGTGTCCACAGATCTACCAGATCTGAAACCATGTTGTGATGTGGAAAGGATATTATTGACCTCAAGATGTTCAATTAGAGCTTTATTAACAAATCTCTCAAGCACCTTAACAACTGCAGAGGTGATGCTTATGGGATGGTAATTCTCTGCTGAGTCTCTTTGTCCCTTTTTATGGATCAGGGTTATATAAGATGTTTTCCAATCATGTGGTAGTTCCCCATTTTGAAGAGATAACTGGAACAGCATGCACAGGGGGTAGCTGAGAGCTTTTCGACACTCCCTAAGAAGACGTGGATGAACACTGTCTGGTCCCTTTGACTTATTTACATCAAGCTTCTCAAGGCTATTGAAAACCATTAATTCACCTACTGACAGATCAGGCATAGGGAAAAGCACTTCATACAATGGAGGATCTGGTGAGGAGGTGCCTGAATTTTGGGTAAAGGCAGAAGCAAATTGTCATGTAGGCAAATTTCAGGGTTCTCTAGAGGGAGAAGGAGTGGGGGTGGGTACTTTAAAATACCTTCATAGGATATACTTTGTCTTGTAAACCCATCCCTGAAAGTCTCATTTTCCTAACCTAACCCCTTTGTTAGATAGCCAGAAGTCACTCAACAAGAATTTTACTGATTTCTGATATCAGGGCTAAGATTAATCATAGAAATATTGCCCAGTATTGTATTTAAGCTAGTTAGAACAATTAGGCTCTAAAGATTTTGAAATCTGTCAGCCTAGACTATACATTTGTGCCAAAATTCAACAACTATGCTACTGCTAGGTAGTAAAATTCTTGTTTGGTAGTAAAACAGTTTGGTAGTAAAATTCTATTTTGGCTACTTTTCACTATCTTGGAAAAGGGTTAGGGGGTGAGCAATATTTGACTATTAAAGTCATTGATCCTTTATGTACTAAGCAATAAATATTATCATTTGCTTTTATATAGAGAGGACTATGAAGTAAAAAAAAAAAATAACAATATTATGTTTCCTCTAAACATAGCAAATGATAAAAAGTCTTCTGTATGACTTTTTAAATATCGATTTATTGTAGAGAAGTATGAACAAAGTTATACAGTTGATGGTAAATATTTAGTTTTGTCACAAGTGCTCTAAGCTGGAAACTTTGCTGTGAAGCAGGTTAGTTTCTAGTCTAGAGCACTTAGAAATGCTAATTCAAGAAGCACATCCATTTCTGGTTGATGCTCCTCCTCCATAGGGCAAACTAAAAATGTGTAAAGTGGGCTTGCTCACAGGTAACATTACCTATAGAGCAAAGCATATCAGTTCATGAGCTATGTGGGCAGCAGGGTGAGGTCTGTATTCTATGTTTATTTAATAAACCTTGTTTGAGGTTTTTTTTTTAGTTTTATTGGTCTTTGTTGAATAAATATAGAATACAAACCTTGCCCTGCTGCCCACAGGGCTCATGGACTAATATGTTTTGCTCTATAGGCAATGTTACCTATAAGCAAGCCCACTTTATGCATATTTAGTCTTATTAGAGGGGGATTTTGAAAGTTAAAAAAATGGATTTTCTTCTCTAATAATGACAAAGAAACAATATATGATCATGAGAATCTTGCAATATGCAGTAATACACACTTTAGACAGCTTGTGATGAAACTAAACATTTACCCAGATGACTTTTTGGTTTTCTCCTTTAATTTATATGATCCACTAAAAGATAAAGCTTTATGTTCATCACAAGGTTCTGAAAATGCATTATACTGCATATATCAAGATTCTCATAATTCCATATTGTTTCTTTGTCATTATTACAGAAGTTTTTAGCTTTCTAAAATCCCCTTCAACAAAGTAAAAATGCATAAAGTGGGTAGGGTTTTGAAGCCAAGGGAAATGTTGGGGTTAGACAATATGAATAAATAACAACATAAAAACAATGCGCAATCATCAGAATCTAGCTATATGCAGTAATTAAAAAAAAAAAACTCACAAAAACCAAAATATCCTCCTTTTGAACTTTTAACACCACATAAGCTTGCCCTTGACCAAGTGCAATTTTTTCTGAAAATAGGGTTGCAATGATAAAAGATCATGACCATAACAAACAAGGCTTAACTAATCAGACCTTGCCCTGCTGAGTACAGGGCTTATGAACTAATATGCTTCATTCTATAGGTGATGTTACCCATAAGCAATACTGGACAATGCACTGCCTACCTTTCATAATATTTATCTAATCACTCTGATTTGCTGGTTCAAATTTAAATCACAGGCCAATGTCACAACAGCTGCCTTTTAGTTTGCCCTATGAAAGAGGAGGGTCAACCAGAAATATATGTGCTTCTAGAATTAGCATTTCTATGTGCTATAGTATAGAAACTATGCTGCTTTGCAGCATAGTTTCCAGTTTAGACAGTTTGTGATGAAACCAAAGTTTTACCCCCTAAAATGTTGTACAGAATAAATTATATTACCCCACTGATACATAGAGAAATCAACAAAAAGTCATACAGATGGCTTTTTATAGCCTAGGTCTACATAATAGAGCAACCTAAATAAAGTCATACAGATGACTTTGTTTGTCTTATTCTTTTATAGAGCAAACATAAGTAAAGTCATACTGATGGCCTTTTATACCTCATGCTGTTATAGAGCAAACATGAATAAAGTTGTACAGACAACTTTTTATGCATCACATTTTCATAGAACAAACATGAATGAAGTCATACAACTGACTTTTATACCTTATATGTATGCAATTATATTTTTATATTTCTAGAGAAAAGATGATCATTACTTAAATATTTTGAAAATCCAGCTGAGGCCAGCAATAACTCCCTGATGTGAATCACTGTAAAGGAGCTTGCAAAAATAAACTTCAAAAGCACAATAGTATACAAAAACACTGGAGTTTCATGGTGGGTGAATCCAGCATTCAAACCAAGCAAACAATCAAGTTTTGTAATGATTTTATTAATAAATATGAATTTAAATTGTATTCATTTTCAAGTTGGCTTTGTAGAATATTTGTTCACTTGAATATGGTAACAGGTGTCTTCACTTTTATTTGATTCTAAATTAAAGATTGTCTGGGTTATCTAGTTCAAAAGAGGTGTCAGAATGTCAAAAATATACATGTTAAAAATTTGTGATGTGAAAAATGCTGTTAAAAAAATGCAATAATAATTAAACTTCCAGAAAAAGAGTAAAGGATGATGCATTAGAATATTGTCCTAATAAAAGCCATTTAATTGACTTTTTACCTTTTATTATAATAGAGTAGCCTAAATAGTCATTTGGAGGACTTTTTAATATAGGCTATGATTCTATTATCGAGCAGCAGGTCTGTGAATAGTCTTGCAGATTACTTTTCTGTTTTTTTTTTTTTAAACCTAAATGATGCACTAAAGTGTCATACAGAAGACATTATATTACCCTGCTCTCATATTAAAAAAAAGAGTCATACATGTGACTTTTTATATAGGGCTAGGATTCTATTATAGAGCAGTATGAATAAATCTTACAGATGACTATTTTGGTCATTAAAGAGAAAGATAGTATAATGTCTTTTGCATGACATTTTAGTGCAGCATATGTATATAAAGAGAAAAGTCATATGTGAGACTTTATTCATACTGCCTTACAATACAATGATGTATTAAAAAGTCATGTGTATGACTTTTTGAAGTTTGTTCTATATAGAAGTGGGGTAGTATAATTTCTTCTGTATGATATTTTAGTGCATCATATATTTCTAAGGAGAAAACCAAAAAAGTCATCTACGAGACTTTATTCATACTGCTCTATAATGCAGATGCCATTTTGACATCACAAATCTTAACAAATGTGACACCTTTTTTAAACTAGATAACCCAGACTTTCTTTAGTCTAGCACCAAATAAATGTGTACCTGTTAGCATATTCAAGAGAATAAATATTCCACAATGCCTACTTGAAAACAGAATACAATTTAAATTGACATTTATTAATGAAATCTTCATAGCAATTGATTGCTTGCTTGATTTGACTGCTGGATTCACCCACCATGAAACTTCGTTGTTTTGTAAACTATTGTGCGTATGAAGTTCCTTTCCAGTGATTCACATTAGGGGGTCTTTGTTGGCTTCAGCTGGATTTTCAAAAATGGTTAAGCAATGATCATCTTTTGTCTAGAAATAGAAATACATAATTGCACACATAAAAGTTATAAAAATCATATGTATGATTGACTTTATTCATCTTTGTTCTATAAAATGGGATGTATAAAAAGTCATCTGTATGACTTTATTTATGTTCTATCTGTAATACAGTGCTCGGACTCGCCTATAAATTCCAATAAATTCCTATATTTTAATGCACTCCTTTAAAATGCCTATATTTTGGCTAAAATCCTATTATTCCTATATTTTCGGCTGAAGAGCACTAAGAACATTGCTCATGATTTGCAATTTTCTGTCTTTTGGTGTAGATTGATAATTAATTACAACTGTTGAGCTTTTTGTACTTAACTAATGCTTTGTGCCTTGGTTATGCTGTTGTGTTGACTTAGTAGCCTATGTTTTGTTTTTTGTCATGTTGGGCCTGTCCGAAATGAGCAAAGATCAGTATATAGGCTAGCAGTCTCTGCTTAATGAGACTGGAGTTCTTGCGACCTATGTGTTTCCTGGCTGAACGCTGGCTGGCTGATGTGAATACGGCCCAGTTATTCAAATGGGCTTTTCTTAGATAGTTGATAATCAAGGGAAGTATAATAGACATGCACTGGGTAGGCTATATGCTACATTATGTGATCAATCTGTCCTTTATCTATATGGTCTTTATCCCCTTCTAAAGAAAAATGATGTTAATCAGATTTGTACTTTTTATTTCAGATATTGTAAATTTTTACTTTATCTCCCCCCTTGGTATAGCAATGGTAAGATAATTTGTAAGTTTGATGTCCCTGATATAAGTGCAAAGTTGGCCCTCCTGCATGGAAGATTGTCGGAATCAGCTTTTTATCGTTTATCGCCTCATCATCCTTTGGTCCGTCTGTTCGGTTAATCTCATTGTAGCATAGTGTTTTTATGGCACTTGGTATTATTCAAGTGACATATAGCAATCGAAATTTCTGTCGGCCTGTCTGTCTGTCGGTCCTGGTTTTGCTACTTAAGGCACTTCATGGTAAGCTAGGACTATTAAATTTGGCAGGCGTATCAGGAACTAGACCAGATTAAATTAGAAATAGTCGCTTTCCCGATTTGACTATCTGGGGGGGGTGTTTGGGGCCTGTTAATTCAGGAAAAATAGAAAAATGAAGTATTTTTAACTTACGAACGGTTGATCAGATCTTAATGAAATTTTATGTTTGGAAGGATATCGTGTCTCAGAGCTGTTATTTTAAATCTCGACTGAATCTGGTGACATTGGGGGAGTTTGGAGGGGGAAACCTAAAATGTTGGAAAACACTTAGAGTGGAGGGATTGGGCTGAAACTTTGTGGGAAAAATAAACACAAGTCCTAGATACATGATTGACATAACCAGAACGGATCCGCTCTCTTTGGGGTAGTTGGGAGGGGAGTGGTTGATTCTGACAATTAGAAAAAATGAGGTATTTTTAACTTACGAACGGGTGATCGGATCTCAATGAAATTTGATATTTAGAAGGATATCGTGTCTCAAAGCTCTTGTTTTAAATATCGACCGGATCTGGTGATATTGGGGGGGGGAGTTTGGGGTGACCTAAAATCATGGAAAACGCTTAGATTAGAGGGATTGGGCTGAAAATTGGTGGGAAAAATAAGCACAAGTCCTAGATACATGATTGACATAACCAAAACGGATCCGCTCTCTTTGGGGTAGTTTGGGGGGGGGGTTGATTCTGAAAAATTAGAAAATATGAGGTATTTTTAACTTACGAACGGGTGATCGGATCTCAATGAAATTTGATATTTAGAAGGATATCGGGTCTCAAAGATCTTATTTTAAATCCCGACCGGATCTGGTGACATTGGGGGGAATTTGGGGGGGGGACCTAAAATCATGGAAAACGCTTAGATTGGAGGAATCGGGATGAAACTTGGTAATTTATGTGACCAGGCATCCCACACCATCTACCACAAATCTGATCCCGGGGACTTCCGAATCCCATATTTGGCCTATATTTGGGCCCGGGAAATCCTATAAAAATAGGACAGAGCCTATAATTTGAAATGAACCGACCTGTCCAAACCCTGGTAATAGCATGAGGTATAAAAAGTCATCTCTAAAACTTTATCTATGTTTGCTCTGTAAAAGAATGAGGCACACAAAGTCATTTGTATGACTTCTTATCATTCTAAATAAATGCAGAAAGCATGATATAGTCTTCTGTTTGACTTTATACTGTATTCTAAATTGATTGACAATATTCTATTACTCAGACATAAAGAAAATTTTTCTATATTGTCATATTTAGGTAACCTGATTTTAGTCCTGAAAATGCCATTCCTGTTACTTGAATATGAGTTTATGCCATATTGATGCTTTTTTTCAAAATTTAGGAAACGTATTTGTGGATTTTTGAATCTTCATAAATTAGGATTGAGCAAAGCGGTGAAGCTGGAAACAGTATTGCTGGACTTCATCTAAGCAAAGGATCTCACTTTGCAAGGTTTCGCTTTTAGAACACACATATTTTTAAACGTCATCAAAGGTTAGTACCCTCTAGACAGAGAAGGAGTGGAGGTAGTTACTTCAAAATACCTTCCTGGGACATACTTTAGTCTGTAGACCCATCCCTGAAAGTTTCATTTTCTTAACCCAACCCCTTTTCAAGATAGCCAAAAGGAGCTAAAGTAGAATTTTACTAAAGTATGACAACACAATTTGTCTTAACACAATTGTTTTAGGGCTTCAACTTGGTAATATCCAAGTATAGTCACTTTTCACTATGTTATCCAAGCATAGCCACTTTTCACAAAATTTCATTCTTCTAACATTCCCTTTCCAAAATAGTGATGAGTAGCTAAATTAGAATTTTACCTCCAACTCCCCACAAAGAAACCCCATGAAATTCTGGGAACTGATTTAAAACATTTTAAATGCTCACATATCATTTCTAAGTACAGAATGCTTCTCTTTACCACTCATTCCCTCCTAATGGACAAATAATGCCAAGATAAATTTTCCAATTAACTCATTAATGAGATAGCTATAGACCCTAAATTCCATTCTGAATCTAAATATAACATTTACTTTTGTTGGAAATGAACTTTACCCCTCCCCCACCTAATGTGCTATATATATGCCCTGAATCGAATATGCACTGAATTCCTCACAAGAACTTAAATCAATTTAGCAGTTTCTCAAAATAATGGAAATTCATTGCATAGTTACAATTCAAGGCATATATTTGCACTCGAGCAAAGTTCATTTCCAATGCAAATGAATTTTATATTTTGTTCCAGATTAAAATTCTGGTTTTAAAGGTATATCGATTTCTTAGCTACCACATTAGTGAGATGATTAGAAAGTATATCCAATTTTGCATATTACCCAAATTGTGTTGTCTATGGGCTTTCAATATTGCTACTGTTTTTTTTCCTGTGATCGTTTACTGATTCCTGTTAAATTAATAAGGAGAAAAGAGTCACACTATTAAAAACGAATATACATATTTTGTCCATTAGTAGGGGGGGGGGTCAAATTTAGTGGTATACATTTAAGGATGATATAAATAATTGTTTTATGATGTTTTAAAACAGTTTCAATAAAATTAGGCCACTTTTTCCAATAAAATTGTGGATGAAGGTTTTTCCTTAATGAACTTCTGTGAAGGTTCTTGAAGTACCTATCTCTACTTCTTCCCCTCTCAAAGGACACTGGCGTTTTACAATCTCCATGTTATAAAAGCGAAAACCTTAAGAAATAGATCTTCTGCTCAAATGAGGCACAAAAAAAAACATTTTTCTTATACCTTTACTCAATCCTGATTTATTATGTTTTAAAGGTTTTTAAATATATGTTTTAAATTTTAGGAAAAAACCTTTGAAATAGTTAAAATTCTACTGAAATGCTGATAATAGGGATCGAATTTCTTTGAAACTATAGCTAATGGAAAAGAGACTGGAAGTGTAAAATTAAGATAAAAGCTATTAAGATAGCTTTTTTGACATTTTTTTTTGTCAAATTTTGACAAAAGATGTTAAAATTTAAATAGGTATATAAGTAGACCTTCTGTGTATGCAATCTTCTAAGCCCTAAAAGTAAAAAAAGGTGAAGATAATTTCTTGATTACATCTTCCTAGAAACTCCTTCAAGGCATAGTGAACTTAGCCATTGTAGAACATCTACGTGTGAGCAAGCTACTATTTCAACCTGAACAAGCTAAGTATAAGGTGAAATTTCACAAAATTCAAAAAAATTATTGTCCAGCTTCTAGTTTCAGAACTACTGGTTTCAGCAACTAGACTGCTAGTCTTAAATTTAAATGCTTGTCTAATGAAAGTTGGATATTTTGTTGCAAATAAACAAAGCTCCTAGTTTCAGAACTACTAGTGTCAGAAACTGCAAATCAGTAATTTTTTTATTTTTTGGAATGAAAAAACATACAAATAAAACAGCATAAAAACAAGAAATAATCAATTCATAATTCTAAGCTGTGACAAATTTGAAGATCAAGACTCAAAATTTTGATTTTTTTTTGCTCTAAAATACAAGGTTTGCTAAGATCTGTATTTCTAAAAAAACTGAATTTTTAATCTGCAAATTACTCATTTTACTACCACTTCTTTTCCAACCATGAGAATGCTACCCCTTCTTTTCCAAAAAGTTGTTCCAGTTTGGAACAATCCATACTGTTTCCTTAAGCAATCAAACCATCCAATCTCAAACCCTGGAGTGGAGGGGACGGGTTGGCATCTACACTGGGACACCTTAGAGTCCTCTTCCGAACTTTGAAGTCACCACTGGTGGCCATGTCACAATGAATCTCCTTTCACGCCTGATCACTAAAATTTAAGGTGTTTAAAGGTATACCCAGAGAATTATGCCATGCTTTGTGATTGTTTTAACTGTATTTAACTGCAATTTAATGGCTTCTTTTTTTTTATTATTATTGTTACAACCCATTCACATCACAATATAAATAGTGGAGTAAACACATACACACACACAAATCAATAGTAACACTACATAAAACGCATATATCACCATTATCAAGGGCACAAATGGAAAGACTATACCCTTTAGTAGAAGCACCTTTAAGAAGGCAAGTCAGAGCGCAGTGAGCGTGCTGGCAACCAATGCCAGACCAAAAACCGAGCTGGTTCTCCCCAAAATTAGCATTCAAATTGATGAAAGGAAATAGAGCATATTCAAGTATTTTACTAAGATTACAAGCAACTGTAATAGGCCTGTATAAAGAACAGTCCAATGGACTCTTACCTTGTTTAAGACCAGCAGAAGTGACAGTTCCATGAAAAAGCTATCAGGAACAAGAGATTAATAAATACACATTTGGAAAAGCAACTTTAAATGGAAAAACAGAGATGGGCAATTTAATTCAAGATGATAAAAACTAGCTCCATCAACGTCAAGAGAGCTTGATTGCAATTTCTTAACAG
Organism: Artemia franciscana; assembly: GCF_032884065.1. Lineage (NCBI taxonomy): Eukaryota > Metazoa > Arthropoda > Branchiopoda > Anostraca > Artemiidae > Artemia > Artemia franciscana. Next base: position 7,362,431 of record NC_088882.1, read on the forward strand.
ATGCAATTACAGCATCAACAGACACATGTAGGATTTGTCCCTGAGTCAAGGAAGACAGGAGAACCAAATCAAGCAATTTTGAGTAAAACATGTACACTGCATAATTTACTTTCGAAAGTATAACTGAATATTGGTCAGACCACGCACCTGGCAAGATGGGGCAACCAAGATTTGCTGAATTATATAATTTAGCTGAATTAATCACTTTGTCCCATTCTTTCTTGTTGATAGGACAATCTATCCCCTTATATCAACTTGATCAAAGACATTTCTTAAACACATGCTTATTTTTTTTCAATTACATTTTCGGATAGTGGTCGACCATTATCAATCCATATCTGCAGCCACAATTTGGCTTTATTTTTCACCTTTTTTTAGCTCAGGGTCACATGACCAGATTGGTTTTCTTGTGCTTCTTCTCACTCGCCCCTGAGGGACAGCAATCTCCTCAGCATGCTTTAAACACCATACAATTTGGTTGTAGTACTGATTCAGTTCATGATTGCTTTTTGAAGAACAACACTCAGCTGGAGTAAATGAAAGGGTATATGTAAAGAACCAAGGAGTATGGCAGGGTTGAAATATATAATGACATATTAACATTTTTCCAGTTACTCCAAACAAACCATTTAGAGGCAGGGGAACCTGCCTAGGCTATACTATTTGTTCTAATTGAAAAGTGGTTAATTTCAAGTTGACATTATGTGGACTTATGAGGTAATTGTTCATAATACTTACTGATTGACAAGGTTTTATTCACATGAAATCTAAATAGTGAATCTGATGTGTTGTTCCACGTTGAGTTCAGATATATTGATTTTTTATAGCTATTACTGCTATTAATGCTACTGCTGTAAGCATTACAGCAGTACAACTTACATGGTTGTAAGAGATGATTCTGTATTTTTAGTTTGACGGATTCTTTGGAAGAAGAGCCCCCTTGCTATGTAGATTTGAAGCCGTTCTCGTATTTCTCGAGCATTAACGAAGATTCAAAGAATAATTCTTATATTGCCAAGGTATTGTAGACCAATCAAGACCATCTTAGTTGCATTTTTACTTTGACAATTAATGTAATTTATTCTTTAAAGTAATCACGGCTTCCATTTTTAAGCTCAAAATTGCAAGAGTGACCTTGGTTGCCATAGATAGCACTAGAGTGTAATTTAAGCAGACGGTTTTAAAGTGCACTTCCATGAAAATATTTTAAGATTTTGGAAGTTATTAGCTAGGATGGCACTTAGATTTGATGCTTTTTGTAATTGTTATTTTCTGAATTACAAAAAAAGCAGAACAAGACTTAGGAACTTAAAACACCTTAAAACATGACTTAAAACATGAGTGTAGCATATGTTCTAGCAGACCTATATTACTAGTAAAAAAAAGCTGAAGGAGCAAGCTGACAACTTCCTTTCACGTAGACACACCAAGATAAAACAAAACCGTTGCATTTTGGGGATTTTTCTGCACAGTAATACTCTTCTTCTATCGATTAGTTTAAGATTGACTGTTTGGACACCCTGATAGTAAAAAAAAATTACAGAGAATACATACATGCACATAGAATGGCCTTTCCCTTCCCTTAATACAACTTGTTTACGTTCAATTGTTTTCATCTAATTTTTTTCTCAACCCATTTGCTTACCACTCAGGCATTGTTCAAGGTGACAGTTGAGCTGCAATTTAACTTTATTCCCTGATTTACGCCCTAGCGGCTTATTTTTGGTAATTTGTTAGGGAAATATGAGAGGACGAAATAAGCATAAATATAATCTAAGACCATTATCCCATCAAAAAATTTTCAGAAAAATTTTCACCAGGGTTTTCAAAAATGAACATGCCAGTATTATCATGATGGATGTCAATTATGATGTTTCCCAAATTCTAGGGCTTGTTCGTAGCGTCATAAGTGCGAAGAGGCATGGAAGTTCTAGAATGGTGCAACTGAGCTTCAAAACTAAAGAAAAACTTTGTCTTGCAATAAAGTTTTGCGTCAAGATTGAATAGTGCCTATTCCGAGTGACTATGATAATAGAAAAGCCTAAGCTGTGCTTAATTGCCAAGGATTTGGGTATTGTTTAAGAGACTGTAAGAACTGTTACATGTAATTACAGGTGACCACACTAAGAAGGATCAAGCTTTTATAACTCAAGTTGTTAAGTGCCCTAATTGTGAAGGGAATCATCTTAGTAGTAGCCTTGTGTGTTCGGAGCGTAAGTAGGACCTTCCCTTTCTAGGGGCCTCAGGAAGATTCAATTTGTCTTCCCGTTTGTAATCCCTAGGTGATTGTATAGATTACCGAACACCTTCTGAGTGCCAATTATTTTTCAGAGATAGTGTGTAATCATGGTTGTTTCCTTGTCCCGCCTAACAGACATCTGGTCGTCCTTCTGGTAATCTAGGGATAACATGAATAAGAACTTTCCTGTGCCTTTCTTAAATCTTCTAATGTATATGTGTCTCTCGATTATGTTTTATTTGTTTTGATGTGTATATGCCAACAGACTAGAGAAACGACATCTCTTATCGTAAATGTGTTTGTGGTTGTGCAGCTTGTGCTTCGCTTTTTAAATCCATTCCAAAGGTTTGGTCTGCAAATAGGTCAGTATTTATTCGCGGTAATTTTAAAGCGGGTTGTATGAATGACACTGCACCGCTTATTCAAATGTTACGTTTTTCTTCTCTATCAAGAGCTGGATCATCAAAAAATAAGAAGGAGAACTGACTTTCTCTAGAAACCATTTCAATTGGATTGGCCTCAGATGAAGATGACGAGACTTCTCTTCCTAGTGACGCTTTCGACTAATAAAATCAAAGCCATTTCCCATGTGCGCATTTCGGGTTCCACATCAGATTTAAATTTTATCCTAATGGATGCTCCACAGATGCAGTATGTTATTGTTGACGCTTCAAGTAATATCTTAACCAGTGATAATTTAAATTTTTAGGTTTGACTTACTTATTCTTTGCCTCTTCATATGCAAAAATCTCAAGTGGTTGTTTTTGAGCATTGCTGGAACGACCTTGATCTCTCTCTGTATTGATTTACAACAGATTCTGTTTTATTAAAAATACGGATTCTGTTTTATCGTTTATATGTGTTCTATAAGAGGAATACTTTCGATTTGCTACTTCCAAAATCGAGTTTCTTGTATTTGGACCAGAGATCGCTTCAAGTGGCCTAATCCAAGTTGATCTAGTTACAATCTGATCTTCAAGTTCACCTAGATGTTTCTTTTGGAACATCAGTAAGATCTACAAGAAACCTTGTTTGATTCCTTGAAGAAAAAAAGAAGATGAGATTCTTGCCCGAGTTAAGGACTAATTTGGTGAGAAAAGCCTTGGCCGGGTATAAAACGTGTTTTTGCATCACTTTTAATGTTTTTAATACCCTTATGGAAACTTTCCGCCTCTGACAAAAATACAGCTGTTGTTCTTCAGGCTTAATAAGTATATTCATCCCTATTGAGACTCGGAATAGCTTCACCTCCCGACGGACAGGGTTGCCAACTCGTACACTTTTCGTGTGCAATGCGCTCTTTTTTACCTCACTTTACTCTTTTCTTCCACTGACCGGAATTGTTTGCTAATTATTAGCTCTTTGCACTCGTTTACGAAATGATGATTGGGAAAGCATTATCGAGACAAAAGCTAAAAATTAATTCATTTGAGCGCAAAAGATGCAACAGTTAACCAGTATAATCTTTGTTATCTCTGCCTGTGCCGTCTCCCAGTCGTCTTTCCAGTATTTCAAACAATTTAAGAAGAAGTAGATAAAAGTCAAATTCAAAAGTAAAAACGTGAAATTTCAAATTTAATAAAAAGTAGTCAAAAGACATTGAGCTATTTTTTCGAGATATAATAAAGAATTTGGCTGATTAACTTTATTATTATCTATAAAATTCTGTGTAGTTATTGATGGGTTCCTACTTCAACCTGATCGATATTGCAAATTCATCGAAATGAAATATCATATCACTTGTATCATTGAACAATTTTTGCAAGCAATTGATATTATCTTGACATAGTAGCAAATTTAAATTTCCACTTTTGTGTTGCTGGTATAAACTACCCAGAAAGGGCTTTTTTCTCTGATCCATATGAACTAAAATTCTCAGAACTTTCTCAGAACTCTTGTCTCATCCATATTTACTCATGTCCCTTATTATACTACTACTACTACTACTACTACTAAAAACTCGCCACAGCACCAAGCCTCCTGAGGCCAATAAGATAGTAGCAAATTTAAATTTCCACTTTTGTGTTGCTGGTATAAACTACCCAGAAAGGGCTTTTTTCTCTGATCCATATGAACTAAGATTCTCAGAACTTTCTCAGAACTCTTGTCTCATCCATATTTACTCATGTCCCTTATTATACTACTACTACTAAAAACTCACCACAGCACCAAGCCTCCTGAGGCCAACACAGCTACGCACGCTCCTCCTCCATCGTAATCTATTCAAAGCCTCCCTTTTTAAACACTCCCAGGAAGTTCCCATTTCCTTTAAATCCTATTTTATGACGTCCTCCCACCCCAAACGAGGACATCCTCCTTTCTGTTTAGCCCTAAATGGGTGGCCGAAAAGGACAATCCTCGGCAATCTGTCATCCTTCATCCGCACAACGTGTCCCAGCCATCTCAACCTTTCTTTTATTATAGCCCTGATTATAGCCATTTAGAGCGGGATTGAACCACATTTTTCGTAGAGCCTACTGTTTGAAATCTGGTCAGTCGGCCGTGTACCCAGAGCAATCAGTAGGCAATTTTTCTGGAAAACATCTAGCAAATCTTCATCTGCTTTTTGGAGCGCCCATGCCATATTTGACCACTGTCATCACTGTAGCTTCTAATATTCTAATTTTGGTTTGCAGACTTATCTTCCTATTCTTCCAAACTTTTTTTTTAACTGTAAAAAAAGAAAAAAACAACATGATGAGCCTTGGATATTCTACTTTGAACATTCTTTGCTACCGTCTTTGCTAATAATACTACCAAGGTAAATGAAACTGCCCACCTGATCAATCTTTTCGTTAAAATGTTTATATTTTTTATTTATGAAAGTAAGAAAAGTGGAAACATTTAAAACGTATTCTGTTTTCATGTATTTTGTTTTCAACATCTGATTTCCAATCCAATGAGCCTCCTCCGGAGTTTCTACGACCAAGACCGTTATATGCCCTCGCGGCATAACTTACAACCCTTATGCTGAGGGATGTTTGGGGGGGGGTGTCATCCTCAAAGACATAGTTTCTAAGCTTTTCAACTACTCTGAACAAAATGGCTATTTAGAAATTTTGATTAAGTTCTTTAGGGAATTGATGGGCGTGGGGTAGGGGGCTTGTTGCCCTCCAATCACTTTTGACTATTGAAAAATTGCCTTTCAATGTTCAATCAAATGAGCCTTTTTTGAACTTTCCGCAGCAACAAATGGCTATATCAGAATTTCTATCAGATACATTTTTGGGAAAATACGAAGGGGGGGGGGTATCCACCCACAGATCACTTTGAATATTTAAAAGGGTACTAGAACTTCCGATTACCAATTCATTGAGTCATTCCGAAGTTTATACGACCACCCTTTTATAAAAACCTTATATATCCCAAAGGCATAACTTGCAACCCTTGCCCTGAGGTCTGTGTGTTTGTGTGGGGGGGATATCATCCTCAAAGACTTATTTTTATGACCTTTTCACTACAATGAACTAAATGGTTATCTCAAAATTTCGATTGGATGTGTGGGGAAATGGTTGGTGTGGGAAGGGGGTTAGTCACCTTCTAATCATTGTTGACTATTAAAAGAGGCTCTTTCCAATCGAATGAGCCGTTTTCGAAGTTTCTGCGACAGCAAATGGCCATCACACAATTTCTGTCAGATGCATTTCGGAAAAATACGAGGTTTGGGGGGGGGGGGCTATCCAACCTCTGATCACTCTGAATCTTATAAGGGCTCTAGAACTTCTGATTACTAGTCAAATGAGCGTCCTCCGAACGGTTATGCGATCAAACTTTTTATATAAACCTTATATGTCCCAAGGGCAAAACTTACAGCTCTTGCCCTAAGGGCCGTGGGGGAGGGGTTTTCATCCTCAAAGACGCAATTCCTATACCTATCAACTAAGTTGAACAAAATGGCTATCCCAAAATTTTGATTGGATGTGTTTGGGGAAATGGTGGGCGTGGGAGGGAGGTTACTTGCCCTCCAATCACTTTTGACTATTAAAAAGGGCTCTAGCCCTTTAAATTTCCAACCAAATGAGCACTTGACAAAGTTTTTACGACAACTCCTTTGATACAAAGTGCCCTGGTCTAAAACTTTTATTTTAACTGTAAAAAAAGAAAAAAACAACATGATGAGCCTTGGATATTCTACTTTGAACATTCTTTGCTACCGTCTTTGCTAATAATACTACCAAGGTAAATGAAACTGCCCACCCGATCAATCTTTTCGTTAGATAAGATAAGATATTTATTTCAAAAAGATCACTATCACAAGCCCTCAAAGAGCCGAATTCGGACTTCGGAGTAGACTAACAAAGCAAACAAAGCAAAAAACACTAATAATAATGAATAATCAAATTATGAGTAAAAAAAAAAGAAAAACAAATCTGTCAAACTAAACTTGAACAAATACAAGTCAGAAAAAAAGGGAAGGGGACAAAAAAAATCTAATAATACAGAAAAGAACAAGAAATAAACATATATATCTACAAATTAAAAGGGACACTAAAAAAAGTCCAAAAACTCACAAAAAAAGGAACGAAGCATAAAACACACGTAAAACACATATGATTAAAAGGGAAACTAAACCAAAACAGCAGGGGGGGAGCAAATTAGTGTAACGACCTAAAGCACCTCACATGAAAAAAAAAGGGGGGGGGAGAAACTAGTTGGCTATTTTATTTATTTTTTCTGTGATGAAGGGGACAAAGGTTTTTTCATATCTGGAAGTAACGCAGCGAATGGGGGACAAAACTGGGATAGGCTCAGAAACAGCTCGAGGCTGTCGTAATCTGGATGTTGAGTGACGTTTGGGGAAAATACTTGCCGTCCGAGGGTTCGTTATTGCATTATTTGAAAAACAGAGGCACAACGACGACCTCCTTCACTCAAGGGTTTCCAAACTAGCTTTTTTTTAGGAGCAGAGAGTAAGGCACCTTGCCTTCTTTGAAAATTATTCGCAAGGCCCTTTTTTGGATTCACTCAATTTTGTTTGATTCTTCACGGGAGATGCCAGGGTGCCAAACTGGACAAGCATATTCAAGATGTGGGTGGACAAAAGACGTGTACAACCTTAAGGAGTGAGAAGGGGGAACGCTATATTTATTTAGGAGCTTAAGGAGGGCGATAGACGCATTAGCTTTATGGATGATATCTTTAACGTGGATATCCCACTTTAAATTTGAAGAAATTGTGACTCCAAGTAATTTAACCGTGGACGCATAAATTTCAGGATGGATAGGATTAAGAAAACAGGGCGAGGATTTGAAGAAACAAATCGGCATTATATTGGACTTAGAGGGGTTTACTGTCATATCTAGGTCCAAAGCCTCACTTCCAGTTTCATTGAGGATACTCATAGGGTCGCTTATTAAATATCTGAAGCAACTTTCAACAATCGTTAGGTCATCAACAAATTTCCAACGGTCAGGAATTTCCTTCGCGAGGCTGTTAATCATGACTGAAAAAAGGAGGGGGCCTAGGAGAGTTCCTTGGGGTATGCCATTGTAAATAGGGAGAGGATTTGAGTAATGGCTCTGGTATTTAACCACCTGCGATCTATTTGTTAAAAAGGAGGCAACCAATTTTACCAGTAATGGATCGATATTGAACTCGCTTTCTAGTTTCTCAATTAAAATATTGTGGTTAACAAGGTCAAAGGCTTTCTGAAGGTCAATGGAAATTAATTTTAGCCAGGAATTAGGCTTTTCGAGGATTTTCCCGATGTGGTCAATAAGAGAAACGAGGTAGTGGGAAGTAGAAGTTGATTTTAGGTTTCCGAATTGTTTCAGGTCAGTAAGAGGTAGGATTTTTTCCTTTAGCAAATCTGCAAGGAATCCTTCATACAATTTTGAAAAAATAGGAGTAAGTGTAATAGGTCGAACACCCTCAAAGCCAGGCTTTCCGTTTTTCTTTTTCAAAGGGGTAATGAAACCCTGTTTCCAAATTGTTGGAATTTGCCCAGACTTAGTAATTTCGTTTAACAGGACAGACAAGGGCTTAGACAGGAAGTCACCAAAGGCTCTAATAAGAGGAAGCGGGATATCCAAAGGACAAACACTTGTCTTTTTTAGTTTATCAATTCTTCTTTCAATCTCAGACGGCGAAACAGTCGGGAAAAAGGGGGATGGGGCTCCTGTTGATAATTAGATTGGCAATGCTGGAAGGCTCTGGACAATGGAAGCGAGAAATTTATTTAGACTATTTGCAGTAACATCAGGGGGCTCTGGTAAGTTTAAATTAAGCTGGTCAAGACTCCTGCCACATAGCTTTTTAACCTCGGAATACCAGTTTTTGGCTTATTAGTGAACAATTCTTCGATCTTATTTTTGTAGTAAGATCGTGCCAAGTTACGAATTTCTCTTTTAATTGATTTTCTTAGTATATTGGCTTTATCGAGTTTACCATTTTTAAACAGCTTCAATTTGGTTCTAATTAGTGTTTTTATTGTTTGATTAATAAAGGGTTTATCACTTGACCACCGTTTAAACCTTTTTTCTGGGAAACAAATTTGATATTCATCAATTAGCTTTTTATGAAACGTGGCTGTTTTCTCATCAAGGTTTTGTAAACTATAAATGTCGGACCAATCTTCAGTACTCAGCCACATACCGAAAGAAAGAAGACCATAATTTTGAAGAGGGCGGTAAGTTCTGTAAGCTATTGAGAAAGTATGCTTAAAATTTGAGGAGGGGGACTAAAGAATGGAAAGATGATAACTCCCACCTAATGGGGGCAAAGTTGAGGAAGGGCTGTAAAAATTGTACATATTAGTTAAAATAACATAAAGAGAGGTATTACCTCGAGTCGTCGGTGTTTTAACAATTTGCTTTACTTTAACTGAAGCACAAAAATAATCCATTATAAGGTCGTTGGCATCGACAACTAAAAAAAGGCCAGCATTGGGGTACTTAGAAATAACAAAATCAGCACTTGCCTGTAATTGCTGGATGAAATTACGTTTTGACTCGATATTTTGATTTGGGGAGTAATAGAAAACAGCTATTGCAATAATACTAAATGGACGAGGGAGTACTTTTGGTATAACATTTAGCCAGAGGATTTCATCATACTCGGAAAAGTTAGGGACTTGAATAACCTTTGGGTAAAGGTGACTCTTAGTAACTCCGCCACCTTTTTTCCCGAGTGGGTGGTCTGAAGGACGGAGTTTAATAAACTCTGAATAATTTGTCAGGCATAGGGACCCTGGGTCATGGGATTGGATTTCAGTAACAGCTATAATATCTATCAAATTTGATTCTGAAACCACCTCGAGTTCAGTAAGTTTTTCAAAATTAAGACTTTCAGCATTGGTAACTAAAAGTTTAGGAAAAACAAACCGGTTGGGGAATCGCGACAGGGAGACTTGATGGGTTTGATAATTTCCTGGGTAGGGTTTTAATTTAATTTTATTATGCTTTGGAGAAGAAGGGTAAGAGAAGGATTTGCTTTTGGGATTTAGATGTGGGGGACGGGCAAGGATATGGACGAAGCACGAGGACTTATTATATGACAATTATTGAATGCAAAAAGTCTCAGACCTGAGTCACGTTTACAGGGTAAGCACGAGGGATAAAACGAATGGGCTGGGGGTGGGGTTTCGTAAGGTGCTGGGAAAGGGGGGCTGGGTGGGAATAGTGATTCATGTCCGTCAAGAAATTGCTGGTTTGCGGCTGAGTAGGGAGGGTATGGGGCAGCATACTGTGAGGGGGAGGAAATAGGACTTCTGTATGCGGGGAGGAGGAGGAGGTAGCAATGGATAAGGGAGGAGAATTCGGGATCGGGAAGGGTTTGTCAATTTTTGAGCTATCCCTGATGAACTTTGATGAGAAATTTTTGCTTGAGTGCGGTGCACTAAAAAAGGGCGGCGGAAGGGAGATGAGTGGCTCTTACAATTTTTATCTTTGGATAGGGACTCTGGAACAGGGCCCCAGGGAGGAAAATTAACATCATCTACTTTTGGTGCATGGGCAAAACTACAATATTTGTTATTACAAGCTAAAACTGGACAAAGCTTCACATTGGTCAAAACTGCACTTAACGGAACCACAACTACCTGAAATAAAATTACGACATATATGTAAAAATTTGCACTGCTTACTAAATTTACAACGATTATGATTAAAATGTTTGCATATCACATTTTTTTTGTTGGAACTTTGTTGATGCACTTGGTTGAAAATCACTGTGCTCATTTTTTTAGTGTAATTTGCCTTAACTCTATTTTCGAAAACACTTTTTGGCTGGAGCTTGGTTGAAGAAAAAACGTGTTCAAATACACAATTGTCTTCTAATTGGCAAGAACCTGCCAAGATTATATTAGCACATTTTAGTTTATTATCAGAAGAGACAGTCTTATTATGCAGGCTATTCCCCTTGTTAATGTCCACACGTTTTTGAGCATCTGTAATGTGGTAATCAAGGTTACCATTATAATTAGGCTGTATCAAGGGTGGATTGAGGTCAATGAAAATTTCCGGATTTGTGTCACTTGTTGTGACAGGTATCAGTGGATTTAATCCTCTAAGTCCTTCATCAATATTCATTTGGTTTATGGACATTGCACTTTTTTTATGGTCAGAGATGAAAGTGTTATTAACCTCATTCAAAATGGAATTATATGCAGGTTGATTTGCTAGATTGCTTTGGTGAATTGTCAAAAAATTGGAGATGAAAGTTAATGCATCCGTTAACTTTTCTTGTAAAACCAAGATTTTGGTAATATCTGGTTGTAAGATGGGGGGTGTAGGGACAGTGTCCGTTTGAACTGATTTATCAATGCTACAGTCAATTGTTTGGCAAGATGCATTTGTTTTCCCTTCAGAACAGCCTCGGCGCTGGGGAGGGACAAGGGAAATTGTAGGATAACACAAACTAGTGCCAGCCTTTTTAGAAACGGTTGGTTCTTCAGTCAATAGAGGAAACTGGCTGAGCGGAGTGTCTGGAAAATGTTTAGGGCTGCTGAGATCACTTAGAATGCTAAGAATCCTTCTTCTTTCAACAGGGGTACGGGGTGTCCGAGAAGTTCCGGATGGGGGGATAGAAAGCACTGGAAAAGAAGCACAATTTACCTTAGACTTAGTAGAACAATCTAGGCACATCCAGGAGTTATTCTAACTAGTGATTTCTATCCTAGCACACTTTTCAGTCCCTGCATGGAACCAAGAACTGCAATTAACACATATGACTGCGTTTGAAGTAACTCGTAATCTGCATTCAGGACAAAATTGTTTTGATTTCGTCATTTAGTCTTGCAACACAGGTTTAAGCCTTACTTAATTGAAAGGTCTTAATATGTCTTGAATTTGACGTTACCCAACGTCAGATTTTCATGTTCACTTATTCCTAGCCTTAGTGATTTAGTCTTCTCAACATTGATTTTCAAACCTATTCTAGCACCCTGAACTCACAAAACATCTAAAAATTCATTCATTTTGCTCAGAATTTCATCCAGGATGCTCAAATTATCAGCATAATCTAAATCCACGAGAGTTTTTCCCCACCATTTGATTCCATGGTCTCCCATTGCCTTGGCTGTGCTTTTTAAGACAAAGTCCATCAAAATGATCCATATAAAGAGGGATAGAACACAACCCTACTTAACTCCTAATTTAATACAAAACTAGCTGCTCACCTCATTTCATACCTTAACCGCAGCATTTTGATTCTTGGACATAGCACTAACCACTTTAACGTATTTTTCTGGTATACAAGACAAGGATAAGACCTTTGCTAAAGCTCTTCTATCAACAGAATCAAACGCTTGTTCATAACCTATAAAACTGAAGACCAAAGGTGTTTGACAACTCAGACACTTCTCAATTATTAATCTAAGAGTATAAGAGTATTAATCTAAGAGTATCCTCAACCTTTTCTAAAACCGCACTGTTCTTTTCTTAAAACTTTTTCTACTGCATCTCTCAATCTAAAAAGTAACATATTACTAAGTAATTTGCTATCTACAGAGACCAGACCAATGATTTGATAATTACCTCCCTTACTCTTACTTAGTTACTGTGCTATTGACTTAGCACATTCTCAAAATGCTCTGCCCATCTCTCTTTAACTCCTTCATTATCACTAATTGTGCCCCCGTTCCTATTTTTAACGGTGAGAAGTCTGGATTGACTACTCCCTCTCAATTTATTAACATGACAGTACAATATTTTACTATTATGCCGTCTAGCTGCATCTTGGAGATCCTCGGCAATTTTATCCATGGTCTCCACACCTCGCTAATTCATATTTTAATGCTTTCTTCACTTTTCTTTACATTCCTTTTGCTTTCATATGATCTATCACACAGAGAATTCTTGTACAAGTCCCTTTTCATCTCTACTAAAAATGGAAATTTTAACTAATATCTCTAGCCGTGTTCCTAATTTTCTTCCCTAATACACCATCAGCAACTTCACAGATTGTTTTTCTAAAATTATTCCAACAATCTTCCACATTGTCAGTTTCAACTCAAGTTTAGTATTCAACTCTTCCCGGAAAGTTTCTCTCCAATTCTCGTCCTGGAATCTATCAACATTGTAACTTTCCGGGAGTTAGCTACCCTTCCGAAATTTCAGCTTTAAATTAACCCTAGACACAACTAGATGGTAATCTTTACTTTTAATATCAATTAAAGGACTCCTGTATACCGTAGTATCTTGTATTGACCCTGCTAATCTTTAGTTTACTATAACATAATCAATAAGCTTTTCTGTCTTATCATCACGTGAAAACCGTTGCCCCTGTAACTGTAAGTAAAATTCATCCGAGTCACTAGTATCTCCATCAGTCGGTTCTACAGGGGCATATACTACTGTAACTGATACCCTGAACTTTTTAGTCATAAAATGAGCAATTAGTATTCTATTATTAATACCTTCCCAGCCTACACAATACTTAGTAGCTTCCTTATTCATCATGAGCCCTACTCCTTGTCTACGGACCCCACCATTCCTGCCTGAGTAAACAAATTCTATATTACCTATTTTCATGCTTCCTACCCATGGGATACGAGTTTCTGAAACTCCTAGTAAGTCCAGTTCGAATCGTCTGAATTCGTCAGTAAAAAATGTTTATGCGATAGTCATTTTTTAACGTCGTAACATTCCAAGTTCTAATTTCCATGTTCTTTAAATCATTGAAATTATTTTGGCCTCAGGAAAGGTAACGATCCCGGATACCAGTGCCACATATTTTCTCCAGTCTACACCAAAGCACTTAAGCCGGCTTAGAACCACACAGCAAGAAGTCCCTGGGACCTCCAGTATGAATGGAGACATTCTGCAATCCTGGGCTTATCTTGGTCCCAACTTTGTTTTCAGCACTTGGCGATGCTCTTCTATCAACAAGGGTCGAAATCCTGCACAGACAATATCAAGCCTATTACCTCCGACTCATTACATATTCATGCCTAAAAATATTGTGCTACTGCGGGGAGGCAGCCCATAGTAGATAAATTAGAGGAAATAGAGTTGACTGCAAGGTCCCCAGTCTTGCAGGTACCTCGAAAGGGTCAAGGCAGCCCTTTGTAGGAGCTGTTGTCCATAGATCTGGATGGTACGTCCTGCTGCAGTTGTCCTATAGAGGACTCTCCGGCGTGGGTGATCGGCGTCATCATGTAATTTAACCCGTTACTGGGAGAAGGTTTGTAACTCACAGGACGTGTGGACACGCCGGTGGGCCCAGTTGATTGTACATTCGAGGAACCTTCTTCTATCGCCACCTGGGGACACGCTGAGTAGCCTGGGGAAGGCTCTTTAAAACTGGCAAATGGTAAATACATTTTCTTAAAATTACAAATTAGCTGTCCCAAATATTAATCAAATATTAGTATTGGTATCTATTTTATAGTAAATACAGTGCCAGGAAGAATAAGTTTTTATTTGAGTATATCAATATACTCATATTTTGTTTACTCTAAGCAAAGAAGCACATTCGTCCAACAACCAACTGTCTACTTTATGGGAGTGCAGTGAAAAATCTACTCATTTCATATAAAACTGGAAATAAATCTAGGCTACAAAAATAGAAAAGAAGAAGACAATCTAGTAAAGGAAGAAAAATACTTATTTTGTGAGGCTAAGAATGTGTTTATCAATTTTGTTTTTGCTGCTACGGCACGGTATTTGAATTGACTACAGAGAAATAAGCTATAGTTCACGACTTGTTACTTGGACCTATAATATTCGTAGGTATATTTTAATGCTTAGATTCTGGTTGAAGTTAACTAAGAGTAATGAAGATAGACTAGTAAGAGCGGCATATGAACAGATGTTGAAATGTGGTTTAAAAACCTCGTGGCCATCTCAAATTAAATCATTACTAGAAAAAGTAGGAATGCCTTATTTATGGAATAATGGTCTTTGTTCTAGTGATGTACCAACATATTTAGAAAGCAAGGTACGATTTATATTAGAGAGTCAGGAAATTCAGCATTGGCAAGGGCTGGTTTTAGATTCTACAACCCTACAACATTATAATCAGGAAAAACCTAGTTTCGGAGAGGAACTTTATTTTAAATTTAATTTACCGGCTATGATTCTACGTCGTTAAATTCAGCTTAGAGCGAATTGTCTTCCAATCCAGAACAGGCAAAAAACTTTCGACAAAAATAAAATGATAGTTGGTCCTGATAGGCGGTATGTTTGTCCCCTTTGTAAAGATGATGATGAAGACTTGGATCATTTTCTCCGGAAATGCCCGGTGCTCTTGGATTTACGGGAAATTTATTTGCATGGGATTAATTTGATGCTTCCGGGTATTCTGCAAATAGTAACCCAACCACAATATTTCGAGTGGGAGTGTATATAGATAAATCCTTAATAAGAAGAAAAAGTTTTATATGACTAATTTCTTTTGTTGTTAGATTAGGCACTTTTCGCGTTGAATTCTGTTTTTTTGCGCGTGTTTGTAATTCGTACTGTTGTTAATTTCCTTGCTTGTTTGTTATGTATTTATATTTTTGTGTGTATATGGCCCATGGGTTTTTGAAATACACTTATCTATCTATATCTATCTATTCTTTTCAAAACATTTTAGAAAAAAATTTATCTAAATATTTGATGAAGCCAGCTAGATTTCAGTTATAAGTCCAAGTGGTCAAAATTAACGCATACAAATTCTAATAAAGTATTATTTTTTAGATATAAAATGGACGAGAATTATTACCTAACTCATTATTTAAAGGTTCATTTAAGTAGGGAGCACTCCTGACTTTGTTTTAAATAGATTGGAAAAATTTTAAGGTAGTATGTTGAATGATCGAAGGATAACTTATAATTACTTGTAAATAAGATGAGAGTGGTGTGGACAGTGAGAGGAACTGTGCACGCGGCGGGAGCCGCAAATTTTTCCTTGGTGATTTCTAAAAAAAAATTGATGGAAAAAACTGTCACGTAGGTTTGCTCACTGCTACCATGGAATTGTTGATTTTCCACTGATGTGTCTTCTATTAATATTAAGTGCCTAGTGTCGTGTTGTGAAGTTGCATAGTATTTGTCCCATGTTGAGTGCTTAAGAGTTAAAGTTGGTGAAAATTGTGTGTAATTTGATCAATGTCTTTTCATTTTGTTTTTCTCTTCTTTGTTTTTCTTACTCCTGCTTGTTCATTATTGTTATGTGCTAATTAAGAAAAAAAAACTTTCCAAAAAAAGTTCCAAAGAAACATAAAGAGGTATATTAAACCTAAAATGAGAAGAAATAAAGTCAAATAATTTTTATGTGAAATTCTACCGTAATCTCTGTCACTAAAGAAACAACCCCAAAATGAGCAGATATTACAATAAAAAAAAAAAAAAAAAAAAACAGTGAAACTCAAAATGAGCAGAAACTGCCACAAAGAGGAGTAGTGATAAAGCTCCTAGTGCCTTCTAAAGACAGGAATGTAATTTGTCCTTTGCTGAAAACAATCTTAATTTCCAGCTATGTGTTTTTTTTCTCATAACATCGAATAAAAAAATCAAGTAAAGGACTGACCTCGGCCCATGGTAACCTAATATTAAAAAACGCATAAAAAAAACCGGCAAGTGCGAAAAAAATGTCATTTCTAGCTAATTCAGCAATGGTAACCGTCGTTAAATTAGTCATAACAGTAAAATGTTATTTTCAAAAAGAATTTATGGGAATTTCAAAAATAGCATGAGACTTTTCCAAAATGGTTTGGGATTGAATAAAAAGTGCCATTGGGATCGCCATGGCCGGAAAACCTATACAGAAAATTAAGAGTCCACTGGCTTGAACAATAAGGGAAATCACTTTTTTGCATTGATAGGACTGTCCTCTTTTTTTCCGTTTTTTTTTCTCTGCTGCTAGTGGTGAACTTGAACATCATAGAAAGCTGTTTAAGGTCTCATTCTAAAGGAAATTGCTACATCTACTCGCTTTTGTAATTAACGAAACAGAATATTCGAAAGGAATTTTTTTTTTTTGTGAAAAAATTGTATCTTCGTATACAAGGTGATATCACAATCGTAGCTTATTACAATAAATTACGTTATGGTAAAATTAACGATTGAAGGTTTAATCTATATACTAATATTATTCCTAAAAGATTTAATAATTTCGGATTAATTAAAGTTGAAAAAGAGAAAATCTTGAAAATGTTTTTTTTCGTCACAATGCCAAGAAAATTAAAGGGTTTATTTATTCTTATTTACTTTAAGGAATAAAATATCCAGGTCAAACATTTGAAGTGCATTCGGTGGATATAACACTTCGTATCACCCACTGGCTATATTTTTTGTACTCTAAAATGCTGTCAGTTAAGCACTAGCTAAATTTGTAGTCTTGATAATGAAGGATCGAGCGTCAGCGAACTCCATCATATATAATATAATTAAATTCATTTTTGCTACAATTTCTGCTGTCTTATGCCCTAAAAAGAGTTGTTTCCATTATGCTTTTAGTCTTCCTTTTTCTTCCTTCCCTATTCCTTTGCTTTTAGTCTTCTTCCCCTAAAATATATATTGAATTGATATCATTTGGTTGATACTGATGTTGACAAATAGCCAATGGTTTTCGTAAGATTGTGTGTTCAACTAACAGGACTTTTTGCAGGTTGAGAAGCCCAATGAAGATAATGAGTCTACAAAATCTGTTTCGCCTGAGATTGAAAATACAAACGATTGTGGTATGTACAGTATGATTATTAAAAAAAAATGCCATAAGATTTAATTTTGAGAAGGCAAAAAAAAATATGTAGTATGTTGGGAAAATATCCAATCCTTAACTGTATAGCAGAGGTGGGCCAAAATTCACATAGTAGTTAGGTACCCCCAAGCATTATTTTTCACCCATCTACATTGTAAAGAAGGCCTAGTCATAGAATCCTGGGAGGGGACTAGTTCGATCTAAATGGAAAGTTCTAGGGCTCTTTTTAAGGGTGGAAAAAGATTGGAGGGCAAGGAGCCCCCTTTCCCCTAGGCTCTACATGTTTGCCCCGGGCTTTACATAGTCCTCTCCTGGTATCGAATGGCAAAAACAAAACAAAAACAGAGTGAATTTAAAATAAAGGATGCCAAAAAACTAAGCTTTGTCTGGGCCAAAGTTGACTTCGTAAACAGTCAGGTGACCTCCAAGTATTATTTTCCTACAGATTCTAAGACATTCAATCAAATTTTGAGGTAGCCTTTTTTTTTTAACAAAAATGTCTCCAGGTATGACATGACACCCGCGCCCCAGGACAAGAGTCGTCATTACTCAAGTTGCCCTTTGTTTATGCATTGATCGTATAATAGAAAGTGGAGGAATTTTTTTACCCTTGGTGTTCGATTAGCCCGAAACTTCTGGTGGACATTATTTGAGGACAAGAAAATTTTATATGTACCTGTACGCTAATTACACATTTACCTGAATAAATCTAAAGACGCTATGTGCGCCTGATTTTCAAATTATTTATAATATCTTAGGAATAACATAGGGGATCAAATTGAAGCCTGAAGGGAGTATTTGAGGGTCGAGGGAGGGGTGAGGGGACATTATGTCTATCCTAGTAGTTGAAATTGTATGCCTGAAATATTTAGGAAAATGACTTGTGGGATAGAGTTAAAGCTTTCAGGCACTATAGGTGAAAGGAAGATGGACTGCTGGATAAGGGAAATCTAAATTTAGTCTTTGGGAGAGGGAGAAGGACTAACGAAGTTTTTACGTTGGAGGATCTTTCCATGGAGGAGTTTTTTATGGGGGAAGGGAATTTCCCTGGAGGGGGAGCCAGATTCTGAAAGTAAGGAGCAACATTAAAACTTAAAACGAAGAGAAGTTATTACGTATATGAGGGGATCGCCCTCTCGTCAATACATTGCTCTTTATGCTAAAACAAAGTTTTTTTTTAGTACTTTTAAAAGAGTCATTTATTCTAATTAAACGACATTTGTGATTCAGGAGCCATCCTTAAAGAAGTGGGACAAATTCAAACTTTAGCGTAAAGAGCGAGGTATTGACGAGGGGGTTACCCCCTTATATACGTAGAAATTTTTGTTCGCTTTAAGTTTTAATGCTGCTCCTTACTTTCGGTTGAAAAAAAAACTTGTTTTTTTTTTAATAGCTTGATAAATCAGAAGACAATGTATACTACAGGTCGTTAATACGGCGTATATTCAATATCTCAGGAACTACATTGGCTATAAACTTGAAACTTCTAGGGAATGCAAGGGGGAAGTGAGCCAGTGGATGCTGAATTGTGACTGGAGGAAAAGGGTAAAGATATGTCGAAAGACAATCTGTACATATAAGCTATCAAAATAACATGTCTGCAATATCTTGGGAATGAAGGTTAGTGACTTGAGGGACCCAGTTGAAACTTGTCAAGGGCAATACATTCTTGGAGAAAATTTTGGTTCTATTGATTCTTAGTGGGAAACATTTTTTTTTCTGTTGATCATCTTCAGAGTTTCAGACTATGAACCCATCTCAATATAAATTTCAGAACCAAGAGAACCTTAGTTAGAAAAAAAATCTGGTTGCATTGATTCTTGACATCCATTTTGTATTTTTATTGTTTAAGGAACAAGAGGAAGTTTTTTTTATTTTTATTAATGTATCACCTCAAATGCAATTGTTTAAACAAACAAGCACTTAAAGCAAACTATAATACAATAAGATTCTTATAAAAAAAAGGTTGATCAAAATTTAAGATAAACAGATACTATTATTAAATTGAACCTTTGATGGAATATTATGGGGGACGTTGGACTAAATCAAATGGCACCACATGCATCCAGGTTATCAAACTGACGTATCTGGAGTATCTCAAGGGTAGCTATAAAGTATTCAGATGTAAATTTTGTGGCACAATCCGGGAAATGTTGAACTAAATCTAAAGAAACTTTTTGCGTCCAGGCTGTCGAAAAGGCATATCTACAATATTTATGCCACCGGAGGGGGGGGGGCATGTTCAATACTTGGTTTTTGATTAATTTGAAACTCTCAGAGATCATTTTCTGGGTGAAGAAAATTATATGTATTCGGAGTTTGGGGGGAAGGGGGGGGGGTTCAAAACTGGTCAAAAACTCTTTGTTTCTAACTAGTTACATTTTGAGGTAAAGTAGTCTTATAAAATTTACACAGGGGAGGCTTGGGCTTGTCTGATAAAAGACATTATGTCTATCTTAGTATTTGAAATAATATGTCTGGAATATCTTTGGAAGTGGCTTGAAGGATAGAATTTAAACTTTCAGGCACTGTTGGTGAAATGAAGAGGGAAAGTTGGGCAAGGGAAATTTACATTTAGTCTTTGGTGGGGGGGGGGAGGAAGGGCTGATATAAATAAAGTTTTTGCACAATAAGCTCACACGAGACTTATAATTTAGGCACGGTTAAGTAGCTAGATAAATCAGAAAACACGCTGCCAGGTTGGCACAATGACGCAGGTGCAAGATTGAGAAACTGCTTAGGGTGTCAAATTGAAACTTTTAGGGAATCTTAGGTGGAAGGGGAAGTGGGAACTGAATTGCGGCTTTGGGGAAAGGGTAGAGCTATATTGAAAGACAACATATGGATCCAAAATATCAAAATAACATAGCTGAAATATCTTGGGAAACGAAATTAAGGGCTTAAGAGGTTCAGTTGAAGCTTTGGCAAGTGTGGGACGAGGGTGGGGGGTCTTATGCATGTTTGAACTTTTTCTTGTTTAAATTTTAGCTTGGAGATTTTGGCTTATCAAGGAGAATATAAGGAATTTGTGGTTCTATTGAATCTTTGTGCGAAATATTCTTTTTTTTTGTGCTGATTTGATTAAATTTTCAGGCCATGAAGACATTTCAGTAAAAATAAAGAACCAAGGGAACTTGGTTAAAACAACAGGTTAAAAACAAGTCTGGTTGCAATTATTTTTAACATCGTTTTTTTATTCTGATTTTTTTTTTATCGAAACAAAAATAATTTCTAATAAATGAGTCCCCACTGTAATATTTTGAACTTAACAAGCACTGAACTAAAATATCACGATAAGATTCTTATAAAAGGCTGATCATTATTTATTTATATTCAAGGTTTTAACAGCATAGGGGTAAAGGTGGTTTCAGCCCTTTGGAAAGCGGAAAATATTGCAGGCTTTAATGCATTTGGATAAAATTCTCTCTTCCCATCTGTCCAAAATTCTATTGTAAAAACTATTATTTTTTTTTCAAAACTTTGTGTAAAATTTAAATAGGAAGCAAAAAATCTTAATGCTTAAGTAGTAGGAATAAATGGAAAAAAGTACTTTATTATCCTGAAAATTCCTCTTATAACCAATAAAAAAATAATAGGAATTAAGAACTAACAGAGCTTAATTTATTTTTAATTAAAAAAAAGTTCTTCAAATAAAAGTAGAGCGAAATGAAGCCAAAGACGAACTTAAATGCAGTCTTATGATAATTCAAACCTAACACGAACGGAAACTATCATCGAATCTGTTTGGTTTAAGTTATTCTTAAACCTAACAGAAATTACTACTAACAGGAGTAGGACTGAATGTTAAGGGAATCACTTGCGCCGTCCGGCTAGCAAAACATCCTACCATAGTTTACCTTTTTATTTGTGCGCGGAAGTTGGTTTTTCATGGTGAGAATGATATTGACTTATGCAGTTTTTTTCGCTCTATTTTTGAGTACCAGAATCACTCCTGTTGAAGCCGTCGCTGTGCCAAAAAATGACTTAATAAAATCGCGTTTCCATTCTACCTTTTTGGCGCCATCTATCTTGACTACGCTAACTGCATTGCACTTACTGCGAGAAGTCACAGGTGGCGCATCGTCCACTAATGGAAACAATCCGACAGGAAAGAAACGTGGATGTCGGGCAGGGAAAAATGAAAGGAGAAGGCGTACGGGGTGTGCTATTTCGGTACTAGTGATAAGCCGTGACTATTGTTCTTCGCCAAAATAAGTGTTTTAGCGAAACCTGGTGAAAATCAAGATATCCAGAGCACCTAAAATACCGAGTCTGAAGAGATTTGACGAAACTCCCGTGTGGCCCATCCAGGATAGCCCGCCCGTTCTTAAGCCCGAACGTCCTTTAGCTAAAAGTAAGTTGCCAAATATACTTGTGTGTAACGCTAGATCTTTGAACAACAAAACTGATGCACTTGAAGTTATTGCCAGGCAGAACAACGCCTCAATAATAATAATAAGCGAATGTTGGGACACTTCTGACGAATAGGCGCGCATCAAAGGTTACGCAAGCTACTTTAATACGCGTCACGATCGTGGCTTGAATCGTCGAGGAGGAGGCGTTGGACTTTATGTTCGTAATGACCTATCCTCAAGGCTGTTAAGTGAGCCTTTTGACTCCAACCACGAAATATTATGGACCGAATGCAAACCTGCACGTTTATCAAAAAGATTTTCATGTTTAATTGTTGCTTCGGTCTATTATCCTGAAAGTGCTAAAAACAGGAAAGACTTGATTGAACACATTCAGTTTTTCGTAGACAAAATGCGCCGCAAGCATGTCTCTCCTGGCTTTGTTATTGCCGGAGACTTCAATCAAACTAATAGGCAATGGGTTTCAACTATTTTAGATTTGCGACAAGCCGTTACAATACCTACCCATCAAAGTGGCAGCATACTTGACTTGATTTTTACAAACTTGACAGACTTTTATTACGCACCGAGATCCCTAGGACCCCTTCTGAATTCTGATCACTTAATCATCTTCTGGGAAGCCAGTTCGGACATTCCGAAGCCAAAACGAGTCAAATATACGGTGCGACCACTTACTGAGGACTCGATATCTACATTTGGTCGCTGGATCGGTAATTATCAGTTTGAGGACATTTGCTCTGAACAGGATATTAATATTAAAGTCAATAAGCTGAATACTCTGCTTCAGGAGCGATTTCAGACTTGTTTTCCCGTAAAAGTCATTACTGTGAGTGACACTGATAAACCGTGGATAACCAATGATCTAAAGAATTTAATAAAAACCCGTTGTCGCCTTCATATCGCTGGTGATACCGTAGCTTCAGCCAAGTTGCGTAATCATATTGTTAAACTGAACAAGCGTGCCAAGAGGCAGTATGTGAGGGATAAAATTACTCCCTTACTCACAATAGACCCCCACAAATGGCATTCCTCAGTAAAAAGACTTACCGGTAAGACAACACTCAGAGATCTAAGGCTCCTCAAAGAGGACGGTACCTTAACCTCAGCTAATGAAGTCAATTCTTTTTTTGCTGACATTTGTACCTCATTTCCATCAATCACCAAATCAGAAATTGATACTATCATTGCTGGTGCAGAGATTGAGGACGTATGTGAGGTCTCTGAATTCACTGTTTATAAGGAACTCCTAAGACTGGAAGCGAACTGTGCGTCCTACCCAGGCGAGCTTCCAGTAAAGCTGTTACGTGAATTCGCCATTTTTCTTGCTAAGCCACTCTCTTCTATAATCAACCAATGTTTCCTTCAGCAAGTATTCCCTAGTGCTTGGAAAAGAGCATATGTCCGCGTTATTCCAAAAGTAAGGTGTCCAAAATCTTGTGATCAACTCCGGTCTATATCAATAACTCCGAACCTTTCTAAAGTTGCAGAAACGTTTATTTACCGCAAACATATGTCACAGGTCTCTGCACATCTAGACCAGTATCAGTATAGATGCTTAAGAGGCAGCAGCACAACTGTTTATTTAGTACGGATGCACCATCTCATTGTCGAGTGGCTCGACCGAGGAAGTGCTATAGTCGACCTTCTCCTCGTAGACTACCGAAAGGCTTTTGATCTTATTCGCCATTCCGTTGCTATCACAAATCTACGCACCATGGGTGCGCAAAAACATATTCTCCTTTTAGTGATCAATTTTTTACAAGCCCGCTATCAGTGCGTTTACAGTCTTTTCCCAGGAGATACCGACTCCGAATGGGTCGAGCTTACATGCAGAGCCCCACAAGGTACTAAGCTCGCTAGTCTACTGTTTTTGGCAGTGATAAATTTCATCCTTTCCGGCTATGAAGAAAGATTTAAGTATGCAGACGACTTGTCAGTCCTACTGAAGTACATTGTTGAGAAGTCTGAGGCTGTCCCCCAATTCTGTAACGAAATAATCAACAACTTTAAAGATGAATGTACTGCGAATAGCCTCCAAATCAACGAAGGAAAGACTAAAATCCTTCGCTTTAATCCCCTGAAGAGAGACTTTGTGTGCCCTCCTCCTCCTTATCCTAGTGAATCTTCGGCAGTAGTGCTTGGTGTCAAGTTTAGCATCGACTGCTCTTTCAGCCTCCATGTCGATACAATTATCAAAAAGGCAAATAGTGCGATGCGGACACTTATACTAATGCGTCGATTTGGTTTTTCAGTGACACAACTAAGGATAGCCTATCTTACTTACATTCGACCAATTTTAGAGTATGCATGTCCCGTATGGGGCCCACAAGTCAATAACACTATTTACCTAAGTGACCAGCTTGAGTCAATACAAAAAAGAGCAGTCAAAGTAATATTGTGCGATGCTTTTACCGAATATAAGTTAGCATTATCCACTTTACAAATTCCCTCTCTTCAAGAGCGTCGTCTCAGTTTGATCCTTGAATTTGGCCAATATCTTCTCAGAAGTGATAAATACAGATCGATACTACCACCAGTTTTAGTGAAACATCGAAGTACTAGGTTGAAGAAATTTGACAGATTAGCAGCACCTCCTTCACGCACAAATCGTTTTTCCAACTCATTCATCCCTTTCTTTGTATCAAAGTATAACAATTGTTGATTTTAAACTATTTGTCTTCTGATTTTTTTTTTGTCGTTTGATTTAATCCTTTTTTCTTTTTTGTAAGCACAAGCGCCATTTAGTTTTATGACTACGAGAGATTGTGCAAATAAAACCTATTCCTTCCTATTCCTATTCCTAACGCCCTCTAAAATTTCTGAATGCCAGAGGTCATTTGCGCTGTGTTGAAAACAAAATCTATTTTAAACACCCTCTTTTTGGTTACTTTACCAATAAACCAATAAAAAAATAATAGGAATTAAGAACTAACAGAGCTTAATCTATTTTTGATTAAAAACAAGTTCTTCAAATAAAAGTAGAGCGAAATGAAGCCAAAGACGAACTTAAATGCAGTCTTATGACAATTCAAACCTAACACGAACGGAAAAAACTATCATCGAATCTGTTTGGTTTAATTATTATTAAATCTAACAGAAATTACTACTAACAGGAGTAGGACTAACGACCTCTAAAATTTCTGAATGCCAGAGGTTATTTGCGCTGTATTGAAAACAAAATCCATTTTAAACACCCTCTTTTTGGTTACTTTAATGTATCCACAATTGCTGACACTTGCAGGAATGAATATCGTTGTGGATTTAACAATCAGTCTACTTTCAATGACTTTTTTCTTAAATCTTGGTTATAATGGTAATTTTCTTCCTTTTTTTTGTTGTTGTTTGTGTTTTCGTAAATAAAAACCAAATTTTTCATTATTCATATTGTTTTCAATGGAATGCAAATGACGTTCAGGCCGGTTGAACATTTTGAGAGGGACGGAAGGGGACAGGCAGCAACATTCTTACTAGTGAACCGTGATTAGTCCTTGAAATATTTTTTTTGTATGTGTTGTTTCAACACACTGCTCAACAACTCACAAACTGCTCACAAATCAAAACACACTGCTCGACATAAAAATTGTTTTCAGTGAACTGAAAATAATGCTCTGGCCATTAGAAGGAACAAGAGGGGTTGGCCCCTTCGTCCGCTTAGGTTAGTTTTTTTGTTTGTTTCATGTTTGACTTGCTTATTCATTGTATTTTCTCTTCATTTCAGAACTCGGTTATTTATTGATAGTGATTCTTGCTTAAAATTCAATTATGTAATGTCTTTGTTTCTGCTCATCTTTGATCTGCTCATCTTTTCATCTGCTCATCTAGTTCTTCTTTTTTTTGAATTCCCTTTTTAGATTTTACCTTTTAATTAATTAGTAGAAAAGGTGGCAATTTTTGTTCTTGGTTGTCTGATCAGCTTGGAATTCATAGGGATTCTTGCTTAGTCAAGATCTCCCTGGGTTTTTAAGAGTACACCCTTGGTAGGTTTACAGGTATGCTCTTGTATCTGTAAATCAAAAGACGTTAGGTGTCACAAAGTATGTAACTTATACTATACCATAATGGCTTTAGGGAGTCGAGTCTAAACTTTCAAGGAGTGCTGAAGGGGTTAAGTGATTTTTTTGGGGGGGGGGCGGAGGTAATTAAAATGACACTATGATTATTTGGGCTATCAGAACAACAACTCTGTAATTTCGTGGGATTGGCTTAGGAGGTGGAGTTGAAACTTTCAGTTTTGTTTTTGTGTAGGGGGCAAAATGGTGTCGGTTTTGTGTGTGTGGAGGGGGGGGGGATGGTAAAATATTTTTTCTCTGGTGGCGTATCTACAACATCTTGGGAATGGTTGAGGAGATCAATTTAGAACTTCAATCAGGAAGTGTATGGGAGGCAAATCGTCCTTGAATTTCATCACGGGCTGGTTGCCGAAAAAAGGAAGAGTTGCTGAACCCTTTTTGACATTAAAACTTGAAACGAACAGAAATTATTCCGTATATGAAAGGGGTTGTCCCCTCCTCATCGCCTCGCTCTTTACGCTAAAGTTTTTTATTGTTTTAAAAAGTAAAGTTATGAAAAAGAGTCAAACTTTAGCGTAAAGAGCGAGGCGTTGAGGAGGGGACAACTCCTTTCATATACGGAACAATTTCTGTTCGTTTTAAGTTTTAATGTCGCTCCATACTTGCAGTTAAAAAACTTGGTTTTATTTATATTTAATCATTACCAAGGAGAGGAAAAATATCATAGTTATGCTTTTATTTGCCGATATACTGCCGGCAAACGAAGGCTATCGAAGTTTTGGATCAAGGGGACAGTATCATAGGCGAGGTTTTAACGTATGTTGAAGTATAGTACCCACATTTAGCTATCTTTGTAGCTAGCATATTCAATATTGGTAACATCTGCGATAATAGTGGCTCCACACTTGTCAATACTCTGTCTATATTGACTTTCTAACTTTCATTTTGATCTTCGCACGACCGCAAACCCTCAAAGATTTTCTTCAGTGAGAAAGTGTTCCTTATTTTATTTATCTGTTTGTGATTGCTAAAATAAAAAGTTCAAGCATGACAACCGTCTTTGAAAAACGATATAGTGCTGAATATAATGATGGAATATTTGATATCAAAATGACACCGGTAGTAGAGGCAGGTGGATTTTGTAAACGATTTTTAAATACATTCTACGGCTTACCCGTCTCACTTTTTCTTTTTCTACTCTCTTTTCGTAATTCACACGAATCTAAAAGCAGGACTGAAAAATAATTGTTCAAATTATTTTTTTGATTAAATGAAATCTATTAGCTTTGTTTCCCATGTTAAGTAACCGTTGCAAGTTGAGAGATTTTTTCTAGTATGTTTGAACATCTAAATTACATTATTTATCTTTTTCAGAAGACTCGTTTGTGACAGGCAGTGTTTACATGTATATTAAAGAGCCTAGAAAAGTGAAGTTGAAACCGATTAATTATGTCTGTGAATGGGTGCCAAAGTGTAATTTTGAAGTTCAAGAGTATTCAGAATTCTACAGTCATGTTATTACGCACTTGTCAGACATAAGGGGTGTCAAAAATGAATGCTCTCTTAGTAAGTATTTTGATGCACCAATATTTTTATACCCTAAAAAGTATATGGGGCACCTTTTAAAATATGCTATTTTGCTCATAAGAGATGGGTAAAATTTCAGCGGCATATTCGCTTCACAAGTTGAAGGTGAGATGAATCAAGGTTTTGAAAGAATATTTTCGTGGACAAATAGCTGATGCACTGTTATATATCTCCGTAAATAAATTCTAAGACGTCTCAAATGAGTAAACTCACCTAAATGAAGGTTTAAAATAAATTTATTTATTTTCTGTTTGGTCTGTGTCGATTATATATATCTTTATGAACAGGTGCCACCGCGCAAAATTATGGACTCTGAAACTGGAAAGCTGAAAATATCTGCTACTAGTGCTGCCGCTATTACTATTAATACTACTTCTAGTAATACCAATAATACTACTGTCACTACTATTACTACTATGCCTAAGAATATGAAAGAGAAATTTTCGAGGAACTTTGAGGGGTAAAGTGAGCTGAATCACAACACGCCGTCTGTATTCAGATTGCTAAATGGGCGTAACAGCAATATCTTAGGAACAGTTTGGTGTGTGAAGTTGAAACTAACAGGGTTTGTCGTGGGGAGCGTTGAACTAACCCAAAGAAAATAATTGTATCCTAGTTCTACTGCTTCTACTCATACTGCTACTACGGCTACTATTATTACGACTTCTACTTCTACTACTGCCACTAAAGCTAAGGCTACTACTGTTGATTCTACCGCTACTACAACTACTATTGCTGCTTCTAAAACTACGGCTATTTAGGTGAAAAAATGGACAATATTGAAACTGTGCGGAATCAAGTTGAAACACTATACCCACACAGGTTATCAAGAGAAAGTATCAGAAATGCTTCAGGAACGGTTGATCGCATTAAGTAGAAAATTTTCAGCGGGTGTTGAAGGGGATGTTGAAGGAATTAAAGGTGCACTGCGCCTACCAGTACTAATGCTACTGCAACTATTGCTACTACACAAGCTAAGAGTATTAACGTGAAGTTTTAAGGAATGTTTAGGCGGATGTTGAACTAATCAAACGAACTATGAGCATGTAGATTTTGACAACGGTTACCAAACAATATTTGAAAAAACGGTTTTATGAAGTTTGACCTTTAAGGGTAAGTTGTGGGGATTTTAAACTAGCCAGAAGGCAATATGTTTATACTACCCCTACAGTTACTGTAACTGATGACTCTAAGGATATTAACGTGAAAATTTTAGCAAACGTTTAGGGGGGAGGGTTCAATTAAACAAAAAACTATATGCATGCTTGTATTCAAAAGGGCACATAAGCAATATCATTGGCAGCACTATTCTATAATAGCTAGAAGTATCATTGAAACTTTGAAAGAGCTAATTCGAAGCTTTTAAAGGAGGTATAAAATTAAATTAAACAATTTCATTTGTGCCAGGATTAAAATCTGTTGAAAAAGTTTCTCCAACATACAAATAGCAAGCCAAACTATGGATTCTTACAGAAAAAACCTTAAAAGATTTAAAATACTTAGTTTTCTATGAAAAGACTATGTCAATAAGAAAGGAACAAAAATCAATTTTAAAAACTTTTTCCATAAAACAAGTTATTCGAAGAAAACTAAAGAACTCTGTTAAACCAGAAACGAGCGGAAATATATTCAAATAATCTTCCAAGTGTAAAACTGCCAAAAATCATCATCAATAAATAAATTAAACCCAAAACAAGTAAAAAATTTTCTTGAGCTGGGCTGACAACCCCCATGCCTTCTCTAGAGCTAAACACGATTTATACTTTACTAAAAGCAAAATACATTTGATATCTTTAAACTTTTTTACTCTAATAAACGAAAAGTTATTAAAATTTTAAGACATAAATGTCAGTATAATTATATTCAACTGACAACCCGTGGTCTTTTATTTTCAGTGCAGTGTAAATTTTCTTGTCTTGAGAAGGCCTAAGGGTTCTTTTTTTATTTTGTTTTTAAGCAATATTTAGTTTTATAACATAACGGAAAAAATGTATAACTGGGGAGGGGGGGGGTCGACAAACCCAATATCCCTAGAGAAGTTGTTACTGGACCGTTCAACAATGCTAACAAAATGGTTGTCTCAAAGTTTTATGTCTGGAAAATTATGGATTAAAGAGGAGGGCTGCTTGCCCTCCAAACACATTTGAATCTTAAAAAGGGCACTAGAATTTATAATTCCCAATCGAATTAGCTTCTTTAAAAGTTTCAATGATATTACTAGCCATGGTAGAGCAGCGCTGCCTATGATATTGCTTGTATAACCTCCTCGTCAATACCTTGCTCTTCACGCTAAAATTTCTAGCACTTTTAAGAAACCCTCCGATTCTAATTAAACGGTCCTTGTGTTTCAAGAATGGTTCTTAAAAATGGAGACAAACAGTCAAACTTTACCGCAGAGTACAAGGTATTGAAGAGGGGCAACCCTATCATACCCGGAATAATACTATTTGTTTTGGGTTATAATGTTTCTCCTTACCTCCAGCGGAAAAAAATTTGTTTAAATTTGTTTAATTTCTGATCGTTTTTCAAATGATGCGGTAAATCTGGATCACCCTCCATGAAAAATTTCCTCCCCTCATGAGAAACTCCTCCATGGAAAGTTCCTTCCACGCAAATTACACTCCTCTCCCCCTTTTAAAATTCCTTCCAGACAATTCCATCCTCGCTAAAAATCCCCCTCCCTCCGTCAAATTTCTTGCAGAATATTCAGCCTAAAAAATTCTCCTTGGCATATTTTCATTTGACTAAGAGTAAGTTCTAATCGTTTCCCAATCACCCCGGAAATTCCCCCTTCTGTGAAAGTTATTTCCTGGAAATCCAAACACGTGAAGATGTCCCCCAGAACATCTGCACAGACAAAATTGAATAGGAAAAAAGAAAGTAAGACAAATGAAAGGAATTTCATATAGGAATTCGGTCAAATCCCCCGGTGTAAAACTTCCCCTGGAAAGTTCACCCCTGGAAGTTTCTTTTGGCACGGGCAATATCCCCATGGAAACCCATCCCAAGGGCAAATCCTCCCGCCCACCCCAAAATGTCTTTATGCTTCCCAATTAGGAAATACTATGCGTAAGCAATGGAATTTTTTTTTATAACTTAAAGACCTGTCCCCTGGGGATGGGGGGGGGGCATGCTATCTCTAAAGGTGTAGTTCTGGGACTTTTCAACTATGCTCAACAAAATGGCTATCTCAAAATTACGATCGGACGATTTCGGAGAACAAAGATATGGGAGGGGGTCTAGTTTCCTCCAATCTTTTGGTCACTTAAAAAGGGCACTAGAACTTTTGTTTTCCGTTCAAATGGGCCCTTTCTCGACGTTCTAGGACCATCGGATTGATGCGATCCCCCTTAGAAATTTTTTTAATAAAAATAAAAACCAAATAAGCACGCTTCCGTAATCTTTCTTCCTACAAAAAATAAAAAATCCACATTTTTGAAATTAAGAGCATGAAACCTCTACAGTAGGGTTCTCTAATATGCTTAATCTGATGGGGCTGAATCTTTTGTCTCATAAAGATTTTTTTATTTTTTGGGAGTCTTTCCCCTCATTTTGGAAAATCAGGCACATTTGTATGAGGCTCGTAGCCTTTTATGGATAACACTAAGCTTAATGAATGTTATATATTTGGCCTTAATATTAATATATATTTAGCCTTAATATTGTTATATATATGTTTATTGATCTTGAAATTCTGTTTTTTCGAGTCCCGCTTGTTTTTTACCCTTTTCGCTCCTTACTTACAGTTCGTTACCACAAACTGTTTAATATAATGCCTCTCCAATTATATATTATTGTATTTAAGACGGCTATAAGTAGGGAAAATATACACATTTCTTTAGCCTGAATATCCGGTTTATCTTCTTTGTTAATACAAAGATAAGTCTCGTGAGGTTTTTTATTTGAAGTATTGTTTTGAAGCATTTTGATTGTTTTGACATGTTAGTTAGAACTACTATTGATTTTATCTGAAAATGTTTGTTTTTTAGACTTATTTTGTGATTGGAAGAACTGTGAATTTACTACGACTTTAGCTTCTGAAATTTTGGCGCATGTTGTGTACCATGCTGTTCATGCAAGTGCAAAAAATAGAGGTCTGCAATTTTTCCAGGAATACATATACAAGGTAAAATAATGTAGCCATTTCTTCGTGTTTTGTTGACTGAGGAGCATTCACTGGGTTTTTAAGTAACAGAAAAGAGAAAGAATAAAATCATAAAAACAGCAAAGGAAGGCTGAATAGCCTAAAAATTATTTGAGATTATGGACGAATTGTAAAAATGCAGTGATCCTGGTTGTCCCGGGCCCTGAGTTTATCACCCTTGCTTACACCCCTAACTGAAGCTCTTGATGGCACTGGGACAGTATAGGGCTCTGTTCCACCTTCATTAGAAAGATTAATCGAAATCATTTTCGTGTGTTCATTTTTAAATTGATCTACTCCATTTTTCAGAGTTATAATTATTTTAGACTGACCATGTTTAGATTGACCATGATAGACCTTTGTTTATTATTGACAAAAAAAAACTTTTTCCACAGAATAAGTTTTTCAAAGAAAAGTAAAGAGCTCCATTAAACCAAAAATGAGCAAAAATAGAATTGAATAATCTACCAAGCGTAAAACTACCACAAATCAGCATCCATAAATTGATGAAACCCAAAAGGAACCAAAATTATAATTAATAACCAAGTCAAACTCAAAACGTGTAGAAATTAAAAGAGTAGGGCTCAAAAACTCTATGCATTCCCACGTCCAGAACAAGTTTATTAAAGTGCAAATTAGATTCTGGCCGCGGGAAGGTATAGAGCTTTTGAGCCCTACTCTTGTTAATCTCTCCTAGTTTTGAGTTTGAATCGGTTATTTGCTGTAGTTTCTGTTCGTGTTCGGTTTCATTACTTTATAAATGCTGATTGGTGTTAGTTTTACGCTTGGTAGATTATTTGATTCTATTTTTGCTTATTTTGGTTTAATGGAGCTCTTTACTTTTCTTTGAAAAACTTATTTTGGGGATAAAGTTTTTCTAGTTAATTTCTCTTTGTTTTATATTGACATAGTCTTTTCGGGAAAAAAAAATAATAGTTTAAATCTTTTTGTTTATCTTAAAGAATTTATAGTTTAGTATGCTATTTGTATGCTGGAAGTTTTTCAACAGTTTTTAACAATATACATTCTTTTGAAAATCTGGACACAAATAGTAGCGTTTAATTTAGTTCTAGACCTCCTCTAGTTGACCTGAAAAACAAAACTTAATAACATTTGCAAAAAATCTATATATGCTATTTGACAGCTTGGATACACTTACACTTGTTTGATTTATTTAAATTTTAAGAGCAGAAGTAGTAATGGAAGTAGCAGAATAGAAATTGCATAGCTGGGGGGGGGGGCTGACCTACGCAATAGCCCTAGATATACAGTTACAAGACCTATCAGTTATGCTGAACAAAATGGCTATCTTAAACTTTCCTCGCATGTGTATAGTTTTTTCTCTGAATTGAAACTCCCCCTTAACGTTTCAACTTAATGTCCTTATTGTCATTAGTTGTAGTAACCTTAAAAGTAGTATGAAAAGTATATACATAGTTTCTTCTGGCTAGTTCAAAATCTGTCACAACTTACCCTGAAAGGTCTAACTTAGTAAAGTAAGCCGTTATTGTGACATTGCTTTGTCATCTTATTGACAATGTACATGATCAGAGTTCGTTTTGGTTTAGTTCAGCATCCGCCTAAATATTCCTTGAAAGCTTCACCTTAATACCCTTAGCTTGGGTAGTAGCAATAGTTGTTAGCATTATTAGCAGTATGGACATAGCACCTTTTTTTCAACATTCCCATCAGCACACTATGAAATTTTAAACTTAAAATTTTAAATTTTAAAAAACAAAATTTAAATTTTAAACTTTAAACCGGTCCTGAAGCATTGCTAATACTTCCTCTTCACAACCTGTGTGGGCATAGTGCGTTTCGATTTATTTCAATACAGTTACAATACTGCCCGAAATTCTCGCCTTAATACCCTTAGGTTTGTTAACAATAGTAGTAGCACCAGTAGCTGTAGTAGTAGCACTAATAGCAATAGGAGTACAGTTAATAGTACTAGTCTTAGCCTTAATAGCATTAGTAGTTGTAGTAGTAATAATAATAGTAGTAGTTGTAGGAGTAGAAGCAGTAGTATTATGATGCAAATATTGTCTTTTGGTTTGTTCAACATCCCCCACAACAAGGGTTGCAAGTTTTAATTTCACACACTAAACTGTTCTTAAGATATTGATAATATGCTTTTTTGACAGCCTGCATACGGATGGTTGGTTGTTTTCCGTACAATTTTTTTTTTTTTTTTAATATTCTCTGAAAATTTTCCTTCATACCGTTAGGTATAGTTGTAATAGCAGTCACAGAAGTATTATTACTACTCAACTTAATACAATTAGCCATTGCTATGACACTGTCGATCTGTTCTTTAGATAACCTGTATATTCATATACTTCTTGAAATTTTCATCTTAATGCTGTTAACTTTACAAGTAGTTGCGGTAGCACTAGCTGTTGGAGCAATAGTAATAGAAGTAGTAGAATTAGTAAATGTTGCAGTAGTAGTACTATTACTAGTAGTGTGCACAAATTGCCTTTTGGTCAATTGATCTTCGCCTTTAAAGAACTAATTTTCTGGAAGTATTCTCTGATAGTTCCAACGCTAATTTGACAATCTAAATGCACATAGTGCCTTTTTTTAGTTTTGATTTTCCATCAATATTCTCTCAAATTAGAATTAGCCTTTATAGTACTATTATGACAATAGTTTCGGTGGTAGTAGAAGTATTTGCAGTATTAGTGTTGTATTAGTAGTAGTAATGGTAGTAGCAGCATTAGTATTAATAGCAGTAGGAGTATGTCCATGTTGCCTTTTGGTCAGTTGAACATCGATATCATGATTCCCCTGAAATTTCACCTTGACACGTTAAGCCGTTCCAAAATTTTTTGTTGGTATGCAAAATTGACACCCTTTTGACGCCCTTTTAACTTCAATATTCTAAGCCTTACAAGTTGGTCCAATTGAAGTAGTAGTCTGAGTAGTTTAGTGGCAGTTGTATTACTAAAACTAGCTTAGAATTACTAGAAAACATGCACATATTATATTTTTGTCAATTGATCTTCCCCTTGAAGTATTCTCTGAAAGTTCCAATTTAATACCTAAATCAGTTCTTGAGATACGCCCTTTCGACAACCTGCATGTGTATAGTGTATTTTGATTTAGTTCAAATTCCTCCACAATATTCTGTCAAATTTTCACCTTCATGCATGCTTTATTTTGCTAGTATCATAGTAGTAGTGGTAGTAGTAGGAACAGTAGTAGCAGTAATAATGCATTATTATAAGCAGTAACAGTAATAGCAGCATGATTAATAGCAGTAGTTGCTGGCACATTTTGCATTTTGGTCAACTTAACATCCCACTCACGATGTCCCTGAAATTTCCTCTTGATACGATAAGCCGTTCCATATGCTTGTACCATTTCTGATACGCTTGTATCAGCAATCTGTATGCACATAGTATGTTTTGATTTAGTTCAACTTTCCCCTCAACGTTTCCTCAGATATTTTTTTCTGTATCCTCAGCCTTAGTAGTACTCGCTACAGAATTAGTAGTTTTAGTGGTATTGGTGCTAGCAGTAATAGTACTTATGATAACAGTAGTAGCAGCAGTAGTTGTAGTACAGCGTGCAAATATTGCCTTTTTGGTCAATTGATCATCTTTTTGGTCATTAAAAATGGCACTACAAATTCCAATTTAAAATAAAATTTGATCCATTTGAATTTAATGCGACCATCCATTCCATAAAAACCTTATGCGCCCCCCCCCCAGGGTATTACTAAAAGCCCTTGACCTATGGCTCTGGGGGCCATGCCAACCGTGGAGGTATTGTTATATGTTCTTTGGACTACTTCAAGCAAAATTACCATCGTACATTTTAATCAGATGCGTTTGGAGAAAAGAGGGGTAGAGGGGGGGGGGCTAGTTAACCTCTATCACTTTTGACTCTTACAAGGAAACTAGAACTTCCAATTTCAACCCAATGTGCCAACTCTAAAGTTTACACAGCCATCCCTTCTGTAAGAACATAATTTTTTGACCTTTTAACTACAATGAACACAATTGCTATCTCCAAATTTTGATTGGTGGTGTTAAGAGGAATGATGAGCTTTGAGGGGGGGGGGGCTGGTTTTTTCAAATCACTTTCACTCCTGAAAGTGCAATATAACTTCCAATTTCAAGTCAAATGAGCCCCATCGGAAGTTTATACGATCGCCCATTTCATAAAAACCTTTTATGCCCTAATGGCATAATTTACAACCCTATCTTCAGGGTGCTAGGGGGTTCTGTCAACCTTTAGAGGCATTATTATATGTTCTTATGACTATTTTGAACAAAATTGCTATATGATAATTTCAATCAGATGCGTCTGGTGAAAAGAGGGGTTGTCGGTAGGGGAAGGGGGTTAAATGCCCTCCATCACTTTTGACCCATAAAAGATAGCTAAAATTTCCAATTTTCAACTTCCAAAGTTAAACAACCTTACCTTCCACAAAAACCTTAATGCCCCTATTGCATAGCTTACAACCTCGCCTCCAGGCTCTGATGGTTTTTAGCAACCCCCAAAACCTTGTTAAATGACCTTTGGACTATTTTGAATAAAATAATTGTCTCACAAGTTCTATTGGATACATTCGTGAAAACGCGACGTGAGGGGGGCTAGTTGCTCTCTGATCACTTTGACTCTTAAAACGGGCACTAGAAATTCTGGTTAACTGTTTCACAAGCTATTGGATACATTCGCGAAAACTCGACCTGAGGGGGGCTAATTGCTCTCTGATCACTTTGACTCTTAAAACGGACACTAGAAATTCTGGTTTACAATCCACTGAGTCCCCTTCAAAGTAAGTATGAAGTATCTCCGAAGAATGCCCCAGAGCCTGACTTACACTCTTGCCCTGAGATTTGTGGGGGCGGGGGTGTCTTCCTCAAAGACGTACTTTCTTGACCCTTCAACTACAATGAACAGTATTTTCATATACAAATTTCAATTGGATGTCTGGGAAAATGATGAGCCTGAGGGGGGGGGGGTTGCTCTCAAATCACTTTTGACTCTTAAAAGGAGCACTACAACTTCCAATTTCAAATCATTTGAGCCCCATCTGTAGTTTATATGACCACCGAATCCACAAAACCTTATATTCTCCCAGGGTATGATATACCTATATTACCTATATACTTACTATATCGAGGGTACTGCGAGGTTGTCAATCCTAGAGGCATTGTTATATTTTTTGGGGGATTATTTTGAGAAAAATTACTATCTCACAATTTCAGTCAGATTCGTTTAATGAAAAGAGGGGCAGTCAGGGGGGGGGGCTATCTGCCCTCCTTCACTTTTGACTCTTAGAAGGGAACTAGGACTTCCAATTTTTAGCCAAATGAGCCTCCTCTAAAGTTTTATAACCATCTTTTTCATAAAAATTTTAAATTTCCCCGTGGTATTTGGATTATTTTAAATGAAATGGCTATATAAAAATTTCTATAAGGTGCATTTCGAGAAAATATGACCTGTATGGGGGTCCCCTCCGATAAATTTGATTCTTGAAAAGGGCGCTAGAGCTTCTGATTACCAATCTAATGAGTCTCCTTCGAAGTTTATGTGACCACGCTTCCATTAAAAACCTTATGTGCCCTCAGTGCATGACTTACAAACCTTGCCATGAAGACTGTGAGGGGGCTGTCATCCTCAAGGATATAATTTATCAACCTTTCGACTACGTTGAACAAAAAGGCTATCTTAAAATTTTTATCGGAAAAGTTTGGGAAAAAGATGGACGTGGGGGGGGATTGCCCCTCTGATCACTTTCGACCATTAAAAAGCGCTCTAGTATTCTCAATTTCAAATTGAATGAGCCTTTTTTTTGAAGTTTCTACGGCAACGATCTTCAGTAAAAAAAAACCTTATATGCCCCTAAGGAATAACTTCGAACCCTTGCCTTGAGGGCTGTGGGGGGTTGTCTTCCTCAAAGACATTATTTCAGAATCTTTCAACTACGCTAAACAAAGCGGCTATATCAAAGTTGTCATCAGAAGTGTTTGGGGAAGTGATTTTTGTGGGGGAGGGGGTTCATTTGACCTTCTTTCGGTTTCGACTATTCAAAAGGGCACTAGCTCCTTCAGTTTCCAATTGAATAGGCCCTTTTTGAAGTTTCTACGACGACGCTTTATATAAAAACCTTATATGCACCCAGGGCATAACTTACAACTCTGAGGGCTGTTGGGGGGTGTCATCTTCAAAGACATAATTTTGACTACGTTGAACAAAATGGCTGTCTCAAAAAGTTGATTGAAAGTGTTTGGAGAAATGATGGGTGTGTGTGTGTGTGGGGGGGGGGTGTTGTCCTCCAATTACTTTCAACTATTAAAAAGACTCTAGTCCTCTCAATTTTCAACCCAATGAGCCCTTTTTGAAATTTCTACGACAACTCCTTCTATACGAAGTGCCCTGGTCGAAAAAAAACAAATAAAATAAATATGCATTGTGCCAACATCGTTCTTTACCTAGCAGCGCTATTGTGCTGCCTATGATTTATTGTCTTATCTAAAACAAAAATAGTCAGGATTTTTTTTCGAAGATGAAGGGAAGAGGATCAGAGTCTGGAAAGCTTGAAATAGCATTATTTTTGCAATTTTGCTTATGGTTTCGAATTAAAGGGGGCTTTATAGTTGTACAAATTTGAATGGACATGTTCAAAGTTGAAGTGCTTCCACAGTACCACTTACTATTTGAGAGGCAACGCTAAACGCTATAGCGTTGCCCATACTAAAGAGGAATTAGGCTTCAATGTGCTATTATATCAGTATTTTTTCCCCAAATGTATTTTATATGGAAGAGGTAGTCGTCTAAACTCCGAAGGAACTCATGCGATAGAAAATTGAAAGTTTTAGTGCCCTTTTTAAGAGTCAAAAGTGATTGGAGTGGAACCAGCCACTCCCCCTCCCCCAACGCCTTTTCCCCCAAATGCTTACCATCAAAAGTTTCAAATAGCCATTCTGTTTAAAATAGTCCAACAGCAATGTGTAAGGAATGACTGAGGCTGTTGAGTTGAAAATTTAAGGGAGTCCTGAGAGGGATGTTAAACCAACCCTGTTTTTAAATGCTCCCTTCTCTCATCACTGATCAAGAGAGATTCTGCTCAAAACTATCAAAAGATCATGTAGCTATGCCTCCGGGAATGTAATGCCCCTAGCCTCCAGGGTATGAAATATAAACTAAATATTCTGTCCCTTTTTTACCTGCAGTATTTATCATTAGGAAAAGGCTGGATTTTGAATCTGGATGTGTTGAGAAAGCTTCAGAGTATTAAGATGAAACTTCAGGGAATATTTAAGGGCATGTTAAACTAAATCAAAAGGTACTCTGTGCTTACACTTTATCTTTATTTACACTTTATTTATTTTTTTACACTTTTAGGGCATGTTGGGGAGAATGATAAAAAGTGGCCAGAAAGCTACCAGTCCCCTTGTACTCCTTTTTTAGCTTCCCTTCCTCCAAAGTTATGTGATCAAAATTTTGGAATAAATATCATGTTCGAAATAATAGAAAAGTCAATTAACTATACCTCCGAATGTGACACACAACCCTCACAGCCCCTAGGGTAAGCGTTGCAAGCTATATAAGTTGCCCATTGCTTATATACAGTGTTGATTATTAGCAAAGGGGACGCGTTTGATCCTGAGTCTCCAAAAAGGCTAAGGGCATTAAGGTGAGACTTAAAAAAAATTTTGAGGATGGTGGCAAACAAAATCAAAACACACTATATGCACAAGAGTCGTCAAAAAGAAATAACAGCAATATTTAAGGAACAGCTATGGGTATTGAGTTGAAAACTTAAGGAAATGTTTAGAGGGATGTTGAAAAGGGAACGGTAGGCAACCCCCCCTCACACCTTTGCCCTTTTAGATGCTCCCTAACACTGATAGAAATCTTAAAAAGCTGTATTATTCAATATAGTCACAATAGCTAATAGTTATGCCACTGGGGATGTCCTGTCCCTACAGCCTCCGGGGTTAGAAATATAAATTATGCAATTTTGTTATTTTTGACATGCAGGTTATATTATTGGGAAAATAGTGGATGTTTGATCCATGGTGTTGCCCGAAAGGCTAAGAGTTTCGAGACGAACGCTAAATAGAAGAAACTATGTGTATCCGAGTTATCAAAAAGGTTTAGCTATATTATCTTAGAAACAGATAAGGGTATAAACTTGAAACTTTCAGGGCCACTACTACTATTGCTGTTGCAAGTTAGACTGGTTGCGACTGCAACTGTGACTAGTTCCAAATATAACAAACGGCAACTGTGACCGTAACTGCTTGCAACTGCTACTACATCTAGTTGTGGTTGCTTTCAAGGAATGTTGAGGGACTGTTGGAGTTTGAAACTTTGATGCTGTCACAAAAACATCACTTTGTTTTTCAATGGGGGTTGTCTAAAAACTTGAAATTTTTTGACATAAAAAAAACTAATGTAAAAAAAATATTTGATTAAAAAGCGTTTCAAAGAAAAGTTAAGAGCCATATTAATCTTTAGACCAGCAGAAATAAACTTCTATAATAATTTGGTTTTGTCATGTTTTTTTTTTTGTTCCTAGCACCCCGATTTCAGCTTATTCCTAGAAAGTGGTAAGGTTCTAACCTCTGTGGTTTTTACGGAAAGTGTGGACCTTAGGCCGGATTGATGAATATGACTTTGCATATTGGAAAGCTTCGTAGAACTCTTGCCTGGGGCCAAAAAGGATGGTTTTTGCTTGTCCTTGAGCCAGAGCCTATAGTGTGTGAAGTGAAGTGGAATTTTATAGCCTATGTCAGAGAGAACTATCTGAAGTTATGTAGTAAAGATTTCGTTTCATCTAGCCATGTTTCTGCTTTCGAGTGGAAAACTCCGTTCTAGCAGGCAAGCAGGCAGGCACCAGTTTCAAATTGAAGATGGACTAAAATCTGAAAGTGTTAAATATATGCGGCAGTTACTCGGCCCCACAGCCAATACATCTTCTTTGAGTGATAAACAGACAAATTTACAGAAACAAAAAGTGGCATTGTCCCGCGGTACCGAAAGTGCTGCCATTTATTGTTTCTACCTATTTCTGTTCGTGATTTCAGCTGAGTTTATCATTCGGTTTTTCGCACTTGGGATTGCAGTAGAGAAATGGTGTCAGATGTGCCTCCTAAACTTTAAAAGTTATCACATTGCTTCAGAAAGTAGAGTTTATTCTTTGCTCCTTTCTAAGTGATTGCGCTAAAAACTTGGCCTACGGCAAAAAAGTCAACTTTTGAACTAAGACAGATAGATTTTTTTTTCGACGGCAGTCGATAGATCTTGATGAGCTTCCATTTTTTGGTAGAAAAACTCCTTCGTGAGATGTACCAGTTTGAAAGTTTAAAGGGGTTGACAACTTCAGTAGTAAGGTACACACTGAAACCCAAAATAGGACGATACCAATTGTGAGACATATAGGGGAGTTTGAAGCAAGAGTCGGCTGTTAGCTCATAATCATCTTCGGGAATGAGAGGTGCGCAGCCTTTGCTAGTTTGTGTACCTATTATTTGTTTCTGCTGTATTTGATGGTAAGACCAATTTGGTTCCAGTGGTAAGACATGTAGGGGACTTGTTTATTTATAGATCAACAACTTCAGCGTTTAATCGAAGCGAGGAGACAAAATGAAAGTGTTGCTCTCGCAATACTTGGCTCGGCGAAGCCAAACAAACGTTGCCAAAACGCCTCACGTTGTCCATGCAACGTAGATCTAGTTCAAATTGAAAACGACCAGAAATTATTGTTAAAGAATAACTGAAACCCAAAACGAATAGAAATTAAATAAACAGTGGTAGCAAACCTGCAGATAACAGCTACTAATATAAATGAATAAATCTTAAGAAGAATAGAAATTAAACGGAATGTTCAGGTCAAAATTAAAACGAAAAAAAATAACTACAAGCAGGAGTTTAGCCACTGTCCACTCCCCGCCACTAATTGTAAAAGCCTATTGCGTCATTTGCGCTTTACTGTAAACAAATTTTATTACAAATATTTTCTTTTACATTTATTAAAATCGAAAAACAAAAATAAAATTACAGTAAAAAAAAAAATCTTGAATTGTGGAGCTTCCAGCAATTAAAATCATTATAGGTCAAATATTAAGTTTATTTTTATAAATTCTTTCTAAGGACTGTC
Organism: Artemia franciscana; assembly: GCF_032884065.1. NCBI lineage: Eukaryota > Metazoa > Arthropoda > Branchiopoda > Anostraca > Artemiidae > Artemia > Artemia franciscana. Next base: position 7,404,033 of record NC_088882.1, read on the forward strand.
CAAGATATATTTAGTTTACAATAAAAAACAAGTGACGCAATAGGCTTTAGACTTTTACAGCTCAGGGAGAGGGAAGAGGACGTGGCCAAACTCCTATTTGTAGTGATGTGTATTCATTTTAATTCTAACCTAAATATTCAGTTTGATTTTTATTCATTTATATTAGTATCTGTTATCTGTATGTTTGCTAGGATTGTATATTTAATTTATGTTTGTTATGGGATTTGTATACTCTTTAATAGTAATTAATTAAAAAAAAATTCCGCAAAACAAGTTTTTCAAAAAAAAGTAAAGAGCTCCATGAAGCCAAGAATGAGCAGAAATAATGTCAAATAATCTTTCAAGCGTAAAATTACCATAGATCACTATCAATAAATAAATTAAACTCATAACGAACAGAAATTACAATAAATAGCCGAGTCAAACTCTAAACGAACAAATATTAACCTGAATAGGGCTGATAACCCCCACTCCTTTTCAAGACCAGAACATGATTTGCGCTTTACTGGAAAAATAATGGATTTTCAGTTTAATTGATATGTGGTGATATTTGTTCCTTAAAATGTTTATATTTTTTATTTATGAAAGTAAGAAAAGTGGAAACATTTAAAACGTATTCTGTTTTCATGTATTTTGTTTTCAACATCTGATTTCCAATCCAATGAGCCTCCTCCGGAGTTTCTACGACCAAGACCGTTATATGCCCTCGCGGCATAACTTACAACCCTTATGCTGAGGGATGTTTGGGGAGGGGGGGTTTGTCATCCTCAAAGACATAGTTTCTAAGCTTTTCAACTACTCTGAACAAAATGGCTATTTAGAAATTTTGATTAAGTTCTTTAGGGAATTGATGGGCGTGGGGTAGGGGGCTTGTTGCCCTCCAATCACTTTTGACTATTGAAAAATTGCCTTTCAATGTTCAATCAAATGAGCCTTTTTTTAACTTTCCGCAGCAACAAATGGCTATATCAGAATTTCTATCAGATACATTTTTGGGAAAATACGAAGGGGGGGGGGTATCCACCCACAGATCACTTTGAATATTTAAAAGGGTACTAGAACTTCCGATTACCAATTCATTGAGTCATTCCGAAGTTTATACGACCACCCTTTTATAAAAACCTTATATATCCCAAAGGCATAACTTGCAACCCTTGCCCTGAGGTCTGTGTGTTTGTGTGGGGGGGATATCATCCTCAAAGACTTATTTTTATGACCTTTTCACTACAATGAACTAAATGGTTATCTCAAAATTTCGATTGGATGTGTGGGGAAATGGTTGGTGTGGGAAGGGGGTTAGTCACCTTCTAATCAATGTTGACTATTAAAAGAGGCACTTTCCAATCGAATGAGCCGTTTTCGAAGTTTCTGCGACAGCAAATGGCCATCACACAATTTCTGTCAGATGCATTTCGGAAAAATACGAGGTTTGGGGGGGGGGGCTATCCAACCTCTGATCACTCTGAATCTTATAAGGGCTCTAGAACTTCTGATTACTAGTCAAATGAGCGTCCTCCGAACGGTTATGCGATCAAACTTTTTATATAAACCTTATATGTCCCAAGGGCAAAACTTACAGCTCTTGCCCTAAGGGCCGTGGGGGAGGGGTTTTCATCCTCAAAGACGCAATTCCTATACCTATCAACTAAGTTGAACAAAATGGCTATCCCAAAATTTTGATTGGATGTGTTTGGGGAAATGGTGGGCGTGGGAGGGAGGTTAGTTGCCCTCCAATCACTTTTGACTATTAAAAAGGGCACTAGCCCTTTAAATTTCCAACCAAATGAGCACTTTACAAAGTTTTTACGACAACTCCTTTGATACAAAGTGCCCTGGTCTAAAACTTTTTTTAACTGTAAAAAAAGAAAAAAACAACATGATGAGCCTTGGATATTCTACTTTGAACATTCTTTGCTACCGTCTTTGCTAATAATACTACCAAGGTAAATGAAACTGCCCACCTGATCAATCTTTTCGTTAGATAAGATAAGATATTTATTTCAAAAAGATCACTATCACAAGCCCTCAAAGAGCCGAATTCGGACTTCGGAGTCGACTAACAAAGCAAACAAAGCAAAAAACACTAATAATAATGAATAATCAAATTATGAGTAAAAAAAAAGAAAAACAAATCTGTCAAACTAAACTTGAACAAATACAAGTCAGAAAAAAAGGGAAGGGGACAAAAAAAATCTAATAATACAGAAAAGAACAAGAAATAAACATATATATCTACAAATTAAAAGGGACACTAAAAAAAGTCCAAAAACTCACAAAAAAAGGAACGAAGCATAAAACACACGTAAAACACATATGATTAAAAGGGAAACTAAACCAAAACAGCAGGGGGCGAGCAAATTAGTGTAACGACCTAAAGCACCTCACATGAAAAAAAGGGGGGGGGGAGAAACTAGTTGGCTATTTTATTTATTTTTTCTGTGATGAAGGGGACAAAGGTTTTTTCATATCTGGAAGTAACGCAGCGAATGGGGGACAAAACTGGGATAGGCTCAGAAACAGCTCGAGGCTGTCGTAATCTGGATGGTGAGTGACGTTTGGGGAAAATACTTGCCGTCCGAGGGTTCGTTGTTGCATTATTTGAAAAACAGAGGCACAACGACGACCTCCTTCACTCAAGGGTTTCCAAACTAGCTTTTTTTTAGGAGCAGAGAGTAAGGCACCTTGCCTTCTTTGAAAATTATTCGCAAGGCTCTTTTTTGGATTCACTCAATTTTGTTTGATTCTTCACGGGAGATGCCAGGGTGCCAAACTGGACAAGCATATTCAAGATGCGGGTGGACAAAAGACGTGTACAACCTTAAGGAGTGAGAAGGGGGAACGCTATATTTATTTAGGAGCTTAAGGAGGGCGATAGACGCATTAGCTTTATGGATGATATCTTTAACGTGGATATCCCACTTTAAATTTGAAGAAATTGTGACTCCAAGTAATTTAACCGTGGACGCATAAATTTCAGGATGGATAGGATTAAGAAAACAGGGCGAGGATTTGAAGAAACAAATCGGCATTATATTGGACTTAGAGGGGTTTACTGTCATATCTAGGTCCAAAGCCTCACTTCCAGTTTCATTGAGGATACTCATAGGGTCGCTTATTAAATATCTGAAGCAACTTTCAACAATCGTTAGGTCATCAACAAATTTCCAACGGTCAGGAATTTCCTTCGCGAGGCTGTTAATCATGACTGAAAAAAGGAGGGGGCCTAGGAGAGTTCCTTGGGGTATGCCATTGTAAATAGGGAGAGGATTTGAGTAATAGTTCTGGTATTTAACCACCTGCGATCTATTTGTTAAAAAGGAGGCAACCAATTTTACCAGTAATGGATCGATATTGAACTCGCTTTCTAGTTTCTCAATTAAAATATTGCGGTTAACAAGGTCAAAGGCTTTCTGAAGGTCAATGGAAATTAATTTTAGCCAGGAATTAGGCTTTTGGAGGATTTTCCCGATGTGGTCAATAAGAGAAACGAGGTAGTGGGAAGTAGAAGTTGATTTTAGGTTTCCGAATTGTTTCAGGTCAGTAAGAGGTAGGATTTTTTCCTTTAGCAAATCTGCAAGGAATCCTTCATACAATTTTGAAAAAATAGGAGTAAGTGTAATAGGTCGAACACCCTCAAAGCCAGGCTTTCCGTTTTTCTTTTTCAAAGGGGTAATGAAACCCTGTTTCCAAATTGTTGGAATTTGCCCAGACTTAGTAATTTCGTTTAACAGGACAGACAAGGGCTTAGACAGGAAGTCACCAAAGGCTCTAATAAGAGGAAGCGGGATATCCAAAGGACAAACACTTGTCTTTTTTAGTTTATCAATTCTTCTTTCAATCTCAGACGGCGAAACAGTCGGGAAAAAGGGGGATGGGGCTCCTGTTGATAATTGGATTGGCAATGCTGGAAGGCTCTGGACAATGGAAGCGAGAAATTTATTTAGACTATTTGCAGTAACATCAGGGGGCTCTGGTAAGTTTAAATTAAGCTGGTCAAGACTCCTGCCACATAGCTTTTTAACCTCGGAATACCAGTTTTTGGCTTATTAGTGAACAATTCTTCGATCTTATTTTTGTAGTAGGATCGTGCCAAGTTACGAATTTCTCTTTTAATTGATTTTCTTAGTATATTGGCTTTATCGAGTTTACCATTTTTAAACAGCTTCAATTTGGTTCTAATTAGTGTTTTTATTGTTTGATTAATAAAGGGTTTATCACTTGACCACCGTTTAAACCTTTTTTCTGGGAAACAAATTTGATATTCATCAATTAGCTTTTTATGAAACGTGGCTGTTTTCTCATCAAGGTTTTGTAAACTATAAATGTCGGACCAATCTTCAGTACTCAGCCACATACCGAAAGAAAGAAGACCATAATTTTGAAGAGGGCGGTAAGTTCTGTAAGCTATTGAGAAAGTATGCTTAAAATTTGAGGAGGGGGACTAAAGAATGGAAAGATGATAACTCCCACCTAATGGGGGCAAAGTTGAGGAAGGGCTGTAAAAATTGTACATATTAGTTAAAATAACATAAAGAGAGGTATTACCTCGAGTCGTCGGTGTTTTAACAATTTGCTTTACTTTAACTGAAGCACAAAAATAATCCATTTTAAGGTCGTTGGCATCGCCAACTAAAAAAAGGCCAGCATTGGGGTACTTAGAAATAACAAAATCAGCACTTGCCTGTAATTGCTGGATGAAATTACGTTTTGACTCGATATTTTGATTTGGGGAGTAATAGAAAACAGTTATTGCAATAATACTAAATGGACGAGGGAGTACTTTTGGTATAACATTTAGCCAGAGGATTTCATCATACTCGGAAAAGTTAGGGACTTGAATAACCTTTGGGTAAAGGTGACTCTTAGTAACTCCGCCACCTTTTTTCCCGAGTGGGTGGTCTGAAGGACGGAGTTTAATAAACTCTGAATAATTTGTCAGGCATAGGGACCCTGGGTCATGGGATTGAATTTCAGTAACAGCTATAATATCTATCAAATTTGATTCTGAAACCACCTCGAGTTCAGTAAGTTTTTCAAAATTAAGACTTTCAGCATTAGTAACTAAAAGTTTAGGAAAAACAAACCGGTTGGGGAATCGCGACAGGGAGACTTGATGGGTTTGATAATTTCCTGGGTAGGGCTTTAATTTAATTTTATTATGCTTTGGAGAAGAAGGGTAAGAAAAGGATTTGCTTTTGGGATTTAGATGTGGGGGACGGGCAAGAATATGGACGAAGCACGAGGACTTATTATATGACAATTATTGAATGCAAAAAGTCTCAGACCTGAGTCACGTTTACAGGGTAAGCACGAGGGATAAAACGAATGGGCTGGGGGTGGGGTTTTGTAAGGTGCTGGGAAAGGGGGGCTGGGTGGGAATAGTGATTCATGTCCGTCAAGAAATTGCTGGTTTGCGGCTGAGTAGGGAGGGTATGGGGCAGCATACTGTGAGGGGGAGGAAATAGGACTTCTGTATGCGGGGAGGAGGAAGCAATGGATAAGGGAGGAGAGTTTGGGATCGGGAAGGGTTTGTCAATTTTTGAGTTATGCCTGATGAACTTTGATGAGAAATTTTTGCTTGAGTGCGGTGCACTAAAAAAGGACGGCGGAAGGGAGATGAGTGGCTCTTACAATTTTTATCTTTGGATAGGGACTCTGGAACAGGGCCCCAGGGAGGAAAATTAACATCATCTACTTTTGGTGCATGGGCAAAACTACAATATTTGTTATTACAAGCTAAAACTGGACAAAGCTTCACATTGGTCAAAACTGCACTTAACGGAACCACAACTACCTGAAATAAAATTACGACATATATGTAAAAATTTGCACTGCTTACTAAATTTACAACGATTATGATTAAAATGTTTGCATATCACATTTTTTTTGTTGGAACTTTGTTGATGCACTTGCTTGAAAATCACTGTGCTCATTTTTTTAGTGTAATTTGCCTTAACTCTATTTTCGAAAACACTGTTTGGCTGGAGCTTGGTTGAAGAAAAAACGTGTTCAAATACACAATTGTCTTCTAATTGGCAAGAACCTGCCAAGATTATATTAGCACATTTTAGTTTATTATCAGAAGAGACAGTCTTATTATGCAGGCTATTCCCCTTGTTAATGTCCACACGTTTTTGAGCATCTGTAATGTGGTAATCAAGGTTACCATTATAATTAGGCTGTATCAAGGGTGGATTGAGGTCAATGAAAATTTTCGGATTTGTGTCATTTGTTGTGATAGGTATCAGTGGATTTAATCCTCTAAGTCCTTCATCAATATTCATTTGGTTTATGGACATTGCACTTTTTTTATGGTCAGAGATGGAAGTGTTATTAACCTCATTCAAAATGGAATTATATGCAGGTTGATTTGCTAGATTGCTTTGGTGAATTGTCAAAAAATTGGAGATGAAAGTTAATGCATCCGTTAACTTTTCTTGTAAAACCAAGATTTTGGTAATATCTGGTTGTAAGATGGGGGCTGTAGGGACAGTGTCCGTTTGAACTGATTTATCAATGCTACAGTCAATTGTTTGGCAAGATGCATTTGTTTTCCCTTCAGAACAGCCTCGGCGCTGGGGAGGGACAAGGGAAATTGTAGGATAACACAAACTAGTGCCAGCCTTTTTAGAAACGGTTGGTTCTTCAGTCAATAGAGGAAACTGGCTGAGCGGAGTGTCTGGAAAATGTTTAGGGCTGCTGAGATCACTTAGAATGCTAAGAATCCTTCTTCTTTCAACAGGGGTACGGGGTGTCCGAGAAGTTCCGGATGGGGGGATAGAAAGCACTGGAAAAGAAGTACAATTTACCTTAGACTTAGTAGAACAATCTAGGCACATCCAGGAGTTATTCTAACTAGTGATTTCTATCCTAGCACACTTTTCAGTCCCTGCATGGAACCAAGAACTGCAATTAACACATATGACTGCGTTTGAAGTAACTCGTAATCTGCATTCAGGACAAAATTGTTTTGATTTCGTCATTTAGTCTTGCAACACAGGTTTAAGCCTTACTTAATTGAAAGGTCTTAATATGTCTTGAATTTGACGTTACCCAACGTCAGATTTTCATGTTCACTTATTCCTAGCCTTAGTGATTTAGTCTTCTCAACATTGATTTTCAAACCTATTCTAGCACCCTGAACTCACAAAACATCTAAAAATTCATTCATTTTGCTCAGAATTTCATCCAGGATGCTCAAATTATCAGCATAATCTAAATCCACGAGAGTTTTTCCCCACCATTTGATTCCATGGTCTCCCATTGCCTTGGCTGTGCTTTTTAAGACAAAGTCCATCAAAATGATCCATATAAAGAGGGATAGAACACAACCCTACTTAACTCCTAATTTAATACAAAACTAGCTGCTCACCTCATTTCATACCTTAACCGCAGCATTTTGATTCTTGGACATAGCACTAACCACTTTAACGTATTTTTCTGGTATACAGGACAAGGATAAGACCTTTGCTAAAGCTCTTCTATCAACAGAATCAAACGCTTGTTCATAACCTATAAAACTGAAGACCAAAGGTGTTTGACAACTCAGACACTTCTCAATTATTAATCTAAGAGTATAAGAGTATTAATCTAAGAGTATCCTCAACCTTTTCTAAAACCGCACTGTTCTTTTCTTAAAACTTTTTCTACTGCATCTCTCAATCTAAAAAGTAACATATTACTAAGTAATTTGCTATCTACAGAGACCAGACCAATGATTTGATAATTACCTCCCTTACTCTTATCATATTTCTTATACGGTGGTTTAATTAAGGTTTTCTAAAATCGTTAGGTGCTTCCCCTTTTGCAAAAATCATATTCATAATCTTCAGCAACTTATTTCTAACCTCAGAGCCACCATATTTAAGAAACTCATTTTCCACACTATCAGCACCTGGAGCCTTATTATTTTTTAATTCTTTTAGCAGTGTCGTTAATGTTTCCTTGCAAAACAAATCCTCCCTTACATCCACTTTTACTGGAACTCTATATTGACTTAGCACATTCTCAAAATGCTCTGCCCATCTCTCTTTAACTCCTTCATTATCACTAATTGTGCCCCCGTTCCTATTTTTAACGGTGAGAAGTCTGGATTGACTACTCCCTCTCAATTTATTAACATGACAGTACAATATTTTACTATTATGCCGTCTAGCTGCATCTTGGAGATCCTCGGCAATTTTATCCATGGTCTCCACTCCACTCCACACCTCGCTAATTCATATTTTAATGCTTTCTTCACTTTCTTTACATTCCTTTTGCTTTCATATGATCTATCACACAGAGAATTCTTGTACAAGTCCCTTTTCATCTCTACTAAAAATGGAAATTTTAACTAATATCTCTAGCCGTGTTCCTAATTTTCTTCCCTAATACACCATCAGCAACTTCACAGATTGTTTTTCTAAAATTATTCCAACAATTTTCCACATTGTCAGTTTCAACTCAAGTTTAGTATTCAACTCTTCCCGGAAAGTTTCTCTCCAATTCTCGTCCTGGAATCTATCAACATTGTAACTTTCCGGGAGTTAGCTACCCTTCCGAAATTTCAGCTTTAAATTGACCCTAGACACAACTAGATGGTAATCTTTACTTTTAATATCAATAAAAGGACTCCTGTATACCGTAGTATCTTGTATTGACCCTGCCAATCTTTAGTTTACTATAACATAATCAATAAGCTTTGCTGTCTTATCATCACGTGAAAACCGTGTTAAGCTATGGACCATTTTATGACCAAACATTGTATTGGTTATAACTAGATTGCTATACCTACAAAAATGCAGAAGTCTGTAGCCATTACTTTTCATTTTCCTGCACCAAATTTACTAGACTAGGATACCATCTATCCCTATTTCTTCTGACTTAGGCGTTAAAATATTCTAGTAAAAACATCGTATTTCTGCCAGCGACCCTGTCTATTTGCCCCTGTAACTGCAAGTAAAATTCATCCGAGTCACTAGTATCTCCATCAGTCGGTTCTACAGGGGCATATACTACTGTAACTGATACCCTGAACTTTTTAGTCATAAAATGAGCAATTAGTATTCTATTATTAATACCTTCCCAGCCTACACAATACTTAGTAGCTTCCTTATTCATCATGAGCCCTACTCCTTGTCTACGGACCCCACCATTCCTGCCTGAGTAAACAAATTCTATATTACCTATTTTCATGCTTCCTACCCATGGGATACGAGTTTCTGAAACTCCTAGTAAGTCCAGTTCGAATCGTCTGAATTCGTCAGTAAAAAATGTTTATGCGATAGTCATTTTTTAACGTCGTAACATTCCAAGTTCTAATTTCCATGTTCTTTAAATCATTGAAATTATTTTGGCCTCAGGAAAGGTAACGATCCCGGATACCAGTGCCACATATTTTCTCCAGTCTACACCAAAGCACTTAAGCCGGCTTAGAACCACACAGCAAGAAGTCCCTGGGACCTCCAGTATGAATGGAGACATTCTGCAATCCTGGGCTTATCTTGGTCCCAACTTTGTTTTCAGCACTTGGCGATGCTCTTCTATCAACAAGGGTCGAAATCCTGCACAGACAATATCAAGCCTATTACCTCCGACTCATTACATATTCATGCCTAAAAATATTGTGCTACTGCGGGGAGGCAGCCCATAGTAGATAAATTAGAGGAAATAGAGTTGACTGCAAGGTCCCCAGTCTTGCAGGTACCTCGAAAGGGTCAAGGCAGCCCTTTGTAGGAGCTGTTGTCCATAGATCTGGATGGTACGTCCTGCTGCAGTTGTCCTATAGAGGACTCTCCGGCGTGGGTGATCTGCGTCATCATGTAATTTAACCCGTTACTGGGAGAAGGTTTGTAACTCACAGGACGTGTGGACACGCCGGTGGGCCCAGTTGATCGTACATTCGAGGAACCTTCTTCTATCGCCACCTGGGGACACGCTGAGTAGCCTGGGGAAGGCTCTTTAAAACTGGCAAATGGTAAATACATTTTCTTAAAATTACAAATTAGCTGTCCCAAATATTAATCAAATATTAGTATTGGTATCTATTTTATAGTAAATACAGTGCCAGGAAGAATAAGTTTTTATTTGAGTATATCAATATACTCAAATTTTGTTTACTCTAAGCAAAGAAGCACATTCGTCCAACAACCAACTGTCTACTTTATGGGAGTGCAGTGAAAAATCTACTCATTTCATATAAAACTGGAAATAAATCTAGGCTACAAAAATAGAAAAGAAGAAGACAATCTAGTAAAGGAAGAAAAATACTTATTTTGTGAGGCTAAGAATGTGTTTATCAATTTTGTTTTTGCTGCTACGGCACGGTATTTGAATTGACTACAGAGAAATAAGCTATAGTTCACGACTTGTTACTTGGACCTATAATATTCGTAGGTATATTTTAATGCTTAGATTCTGGTTGAAGTTAACTAAGAGTAATGAAGATAGACTAGTAAGAGCGGCATATGAACAGATGTTGAAATGTGGTTTAAAAACCTCGTGGCCATCTCAAATTAAATCATTACTAGAAAAAGTAGGAATGCCTTATTTATGGAATAATGGTCTTTGTTCTAGTGATGTACCAACATATTTAGAAAGCAAGGTACGATTTATATTAGAGAGTCAGGAAATTCAGCATTGGCAAGGGCTGGTTTTAGATTCTACAACCCTACAACATTATAATCAGGAAAAACCTAGTTTCGGAGAGGAACTTTATTTTAATTTAATTTACCGGCTATGATTCTACGTCGTTAAATTCAGCTTAGAGCGAATTGTCTTCCAATCCAGAACAGGCAAAAAACTTTCGACAAAAATAAAATGATAGTTGGTCCTGATAGGCGGTATGTTTGTCCCCTTTGTAAAGATGATGATGAAGACTTGGATCATTTTCTCCGGAAATGCCCGGTGCTCTTGGATTTACGGGAAATTTATTTGCATGGGATTAATTTGATGCTTCCGGGTATTCTGCAAATAGTAACCCAACCACAATATTTCGAGTGGGAGTGTATATAGATAAATCCTTAATAAGAAGAAAAAGTTTTATATGACTAATTTCTTTTGTTGTTAGATTAGGCACTTTTCGCGTTGAATTCTGTTTTTTTGTGCGTGTTTGTAATTCGTACTGTTGTTAATTTCCTTGCTTGTTTGTTATGTATTTATATTTTTGTGTGTATATGGCCCATGGGTTTTTGAAATACACTTATCTATCTATATCTATCTATTCTTTTCAAAACATTTTAGAAAAAAATTTATCTAAATATTTGATGAAGCCAGCTAGATTTCAGTTATAAGTCCAAGTGGTCAAAATTAACGCATACAAATTCTAATAAAGTATTATTTTTTAGATATAAAATGGACGAGAATTATTACCTAACTCATTATTTAAAGGTTCATTTAAGTAGGGAGCACTCCTGACTTTGTTTTAAATAGATTGGAAAAATTTTAAGGTAGTATGTTGAATGATCGAAGGATAACTTATAATTACTTGTAAATAAGATGAGAGTGGTCAGGACAGTGAGAGGAACTGTGCACGCGGCGGGAGCCGCAAATTTTTCCTTGGTGATTTCTAAAAAAAAATTGATGGAAAAAACTGTCACGTAGGTTTGCTCACTGCTACCATGGAATTGTTGATTTTCCACTGATGTGTCTTCTATTAAGTGCCTAGTGTCGTGTTGTGAAGTTGCATAGTATTTGTCCCATGTTGAGTGCTTAAGAGTTAAAGTTGGTGAAAATTGTGTGTAATTTGATCAATGTCTTTTCATTTTGTTTTTCTCTTCTTTGTTTTTCTTACTCCTGCTTGTTCATTATTGTTATGTGCTAATTAAGAAAAAAAAACTTTCCAAAAAAAGTTCCAAAGAAACACAAAGAGGTATATTAAACCTAAAATGAGAAGAAATAAAGTCAAATAATTTTTATGTGAAATTCTACCGTAATCTCTGTCACTAAAGAAACAACCCCAAAATGAGCAGATATTACAATAAAAAAAAAAAAAAAAAAACAGTGAAACTCAAAATGAGCAGAAACTGCCACAAAGAGGAGTAGTGATAAAGCTCCTAGTGCCTTCTAAAGACAGGAATGTAATTTGTCCTTTGCTGAAAACAATCTTAATTTCCAGCTATGTGTTTTTTTTCTCATAACATCGAATAAAAAAAAGTCACCGTCATTATCAAGTAAAGGACTGACCTCGGCCCATGGTAACCTAATATTAAAAAACGCATAAAAAAAACCGGCAAGTGCGAAAAAAATGTCATTTCTAGCTAATTCAGCAATGGTAACCGTCGTTAAATTAGTCATAACAGTAAAATGTTATTTTCAAAAAGAATTTATGGGAATTTCAAAAATAGCATGAGACTTTTCCAAAATGGTTTGGGATTGAATAAAAAGTGCCATTGGGATCGCCATGGCCGGAAAACCTATACAGAAAATTAAGAGTCCACTGGCTTGAACAATAAGGGAAATCACTTTTTTGCATTGATAGGACTGTCCTCTTTTTTTCCGTTTTTTTTTCTCTGCTGCTAGTGGTGAACTTGAACATCATAGAAAGCTGTTTAAGGTCTCATTCTAAAGGAAATTGCTACATCTACTCGCTTTTGTAATTAACGAAACAGAATATTCGAAAGGAATTTTTTTTTTGTGAAAAAATTGTATCTTCGTATACAAGGTGATATCATAATCGTAGCTTATTACAATAAATTACGTTATGGTAAAATTAACGATTGAAGGTTTAATCTATATACTAATATTATTCCTAAAAGATTTAATAATTTCGGATTAATTAAAGTTGAAAAAGAGAAAACCTTGAAAATGTTTTTTTTTGTCACAATGCCAAGAAAATTAAAGGGTTTATTTATTCTTATTTACTTTAAGGAATAAAATATCCAGGTCAAACATTTGAAGTGCATTCGGTGGATATAACACTTCGTATCACCCACTGGCTATATTTTTTGTACTCTAAAATGCTGTCAGTTAAGCACTAGCTAAATTTGTAGTCTTGATAATGAAGGATCGAGCGTCAGCGAACTCCATCATATATAATATAATTAAATTCATTTTTGCTACAATTTCTGCTGTCTTATGCCCTAAAAAGAGTTGTTTCCATTATGCTTTTAGTCTTCCTTTTTCTTCCTTCCCTATTCCTTTGCTTTTAGTCTTCTTCCCCTAAAATATATATTGAATTGATATCATTTGGTTGATACTGATGTTGACAAATAGCCAATGGTTTTCGTAAGATTGTGTGTTCAACTAACAGGACTTTTTGCAGGTTGAGAAGCCCAATGAAGATAATGAGTCTACAAAATCTGTTTCGCCTGAGATTGAAAATACAAACGATTGTGGTATGTACAGTATGATTATTAAAAATGCCATAAGATTTAATTTTGAGAAGGCAAAAAAATATGTAGTATGTTGGGAAAATATCCAATCCTTAACTGTATAGCAGAGGTGGGCCAAAATTCACATAGTAGTTAGGTACCCCCAAGCATTATTTTTCACCCATCTACATTGTAAAGAAGGCCTATTCATAGAATCCTGGGAGGGGACTAGTTCGATCTAAATGGAAAGTTCTAGGGCTCTTTTTAAGGGTGGAAAAAGATTGGAGGGCAAGGAGCCCCCTTTCCCCTAGGCTCTACATGTTTGCCCCGGGCTTTACATAGTCCTCTCCTGGTATCGAATGGCAAAAACAAAACAAAAACAGAGTGAATTTAAAATAAAGGATGCCAAAAAACTAAGCTTTGTCTGGGCCAAAGTTGACTTAGTAAACAGTCAGGTGACCTCCAAGTATTATTTTCCTACAGATCCTAAGACATTCAATCAAATTTTGAGGTAGCCTTTTTTTTTTAACAAAAATGTCTCCAGGTATGACATGACACCCGCGCCCCAGGACAAGAGTCGTCATTACTCAAGTTGCCCTTTGTTTATGCATTGATCGTATAATAGAAAGTGGAGGAATTTTTTTATCCTTGGTGTTCGATTAGCCCGAAACTTCTGGTGGACATTATTTGAGGACAAGAAAATTTTATATGTACCTGTACGCTAATTACACATTTACCTGAATAAATCTAAAGACGCTATGTGCGCCTGATTTTCAAATTATTTATAATATCTTAGGAATAACATAGGGGATCAAATTGAAGCCTGAAGGGAGTATTTGAGGGTCGAGGGAGGGGGGAGGGGACATTATGTCTATCCTAGTAGTTGAAATTGTATGCCTGAAATATTTAGGAAAAGGACTTGTGGGATAGAGTTGAAGCTTTCAGGCACTATAGGTGAAAGGAAGATGGACTGCTGGATAAGGGAAATCTAAATTTAGTCTTTGGGAGAGGGAGAAGGACTAGCGAAGTTTTTACGTTGGAGGATCTTTCCATGGAGGAGTTTTTTATGGGGGAAGGGAATTTCCCTGAGGGGGAGCCAGATTCTGAAAGTAAGAAGCAACATCAAAACTTAAAACGAAGAGAAGTTATTACGTATATGAGGGGATCGCCTTCTCGTCAATACATTGCTCTTTATGCTAAAGTTTTTTTTTAGTACTTTTAAAAGAGTCATTTATTCTAATTAAACGACATTTGTGATTCAGGAGTCATCCTTAAAGAAGTGGGACAAATTCGAACTTTAGCGTAAAGAGCGAGGTATTGACGAGGGGGTGACCCCCTTATATACGTAGAAATTTTTGTTCGCTTTAAGTTTTAATGCTGCTCCTTACTTTCGGTTGAAAAAAAAACTTGTTTTTTTTTTAATAGCTTGATAAATCAGAAGACAATGTATACTACAGGTCGTTATACGGCGTATATTCAATATCTCAGGAACTACATTGGGTATAAACTTGAAACTTCTAGGGAATGCAAGGGGGAAGTGAGCCAGTGGATGCTGAATTGTGACTGGAGGAAAAGGGTAAAGATATGTCGAAAGACAATCTGTACATATAAGCTATCAAAATAACATGTCTGCAATATCTTGGGAATGAAGGTTAGTGACTTGAGGGACCCAGTTGAAACTTGTCAAGGGCAATACATTTTTGGAGAAAATTTTGGTTCTATTGATTCTTAGTGGGAAACATTTTTTTTTCTGTTGATCATCTTCAGAGTTTCAGACTATGAACCCATCTCAATAAAAATTTCAGAACCAAGAGAACCTTAGTTAGAAAAAAAATCTGGTTGCATTGATTCTTGACATCCATTTTGTATTTTTATTGTTTAAGGAACAAGAGGAAGTTTTTTTTATTTTTATTAATGTATCACCTCAAATGCAATTGTTTAAACAAACAAGCACTTAAAGCAAACTATAATACAATAAGATTCTTATAAAAAAAAGGTTGATCAAAATTTAAGATAAACAGATACTATTATTAAATTGAACCTTTGATGGAATATTATGGGGGACGTTGGACTAAATCAAATGGCACCACATGCATCCAGGTTATCAAACTGACGTATCTGGAGTATCTCAAGGGTAGCTATAAAGTATTCAGATGTAAATTTTGTGGCACAATCCGGGAAATGTTGAACTAAATCTAAAGAAACTTTTTGCGTCCAGGCTGTCGAAAAGGCATATCTACAATATTTATGCCACCGGAGGGGGGGGGGGCATGTTCAATACTTGGTTTTTGATTAATTTGAAACTCTCAGAGATCATTTTCTGGATGAAGAAAATTATATGTATTCGGAGTTTGGGGGGAAGGGGGGGGGGTTCAAAACTGGTCAAAAACTCTTTGTTTCTAACTAGTTACATTTTGAGGTAAAGTAGTCTTATAAAATTTACACGGGGGAGGCTGGGGCTTGTCTGATAAAAGACATTATGTCTATCTTAGTATTTGAAATAATATGTCTGGAATATCTTTGGAAGTGGCTTGAGGGATAGAATTTAAACTTTCAGGCACTGTTGGTGAAATGAAGAGGGAAAGTTGGGCAAGGGAAATTTACATTTAGTCTTTGGTGGGGGGGGGGAGGAAGGGCTGATATAAATAAAGTTTTTGCACAATAAGCTCACACGAGACTTATAATTTAGGCACGGTTAAGTAGCTAGATAAATCAGAAAACACGCTGCCAGGTTGGCACAATGACGCAGGTGCAAGATCTGAGAAACTGCTTAGGGTGTCAAATTGAAACTTTTAGGGAATCTTAGGTGGAAGGGGAAGTGGGAACTGAATTGCGGCTTTGGGGAAAGGGTAGAGCTATATTGAAAGACAACATATGGATCCAAAATATCAAAATAACATAGCTGAAATATCTTGGGAAACGAAATTAAGGGCTTAAGAGGTTCAGTTGAAGCTTTGGCAAGTGTGGGACGAGGGTGGGGGGTCTTATGCATGTTTAAACTTTTTCTTGTTTAAATTTTAGCTTGGAGATTTTGGCTTATCAAGGAGAATATAAGGAATTTGTGGTTCTATTGAATCTTTGTGCGAAATATTCTTTTTTTTTGTGCTGATTTGATTAAATTTTCAGGCCATGAAGACATTTCAGTAAAAATAAAGAACCAAGGGAACTTGGCTAAAACAACACGTTAAAAACAAGTCTGGTTGCAATTATTTTTAACATCGTTTTTTTATTCTGATTTTTTTTTTATCGAAACAAAAATAATTTCTAATAAATGAGTCCCCACTGTAATATTTTGAACTTAACAAGCACTGAACTAAAAAATCACGATAAGATTCTTATAAAAGGCTGATCATTATTTATTTATATTCAAGGTTTTAACAGCATAGGGGTAAAGGTGGTTTCAGCCCTTTGGAAAGCGGAAAATATTGCAGGCTTTAATGCATTTGGATAAAATTCTCTCTTCCCATCTGTCCAAAATTCTATTGTAAAAACTATTATTTTTTTTTCAAAACTTTGTGTAAAATTTAAATAGGAAGCAAAAAATCTTAATGCTTAAGTAGTAGGAATAAATGGAAAAAAGTACTTTATTATCCTGAAAATTCCTCTTATAACCAATAAAAAAATAATAGGAATTAAGAACTAACAGAGCTTAATTTATTTTTAATTAAAAAAAAGTTCTTCAAATAAAAGTAGAGCGAAATGAAGCCAAAGACGAACTTAAATGCAGTCTTATGATAATTCAAACCTAACACGAACGGAAACTATCATCGAATCTGTTTGGTTTAAGTTATTCTTAAACCTAACAGAAATTACTACTAACAGGAGTAGGACTGAATGTTAAGGGAATCACTTGCGCCGTCCGGCTAGCAAAACATCCTACCATAGTTTACCTTTTTGTTTGTGCGCGGAAGTTGGATTTTCATGGTGAGAATGATATTGACTTATGCAGTTTTTTTCGCTCTATTTTTGAGTACCAGAATCACTCCTGTTGAAGCCGTCGCTGTGCCAAAAAATGACTTAATAAAGTCGCGTTTCCATTCTACCTTTTTGGCGCCATCTATCTTGACTACGCTAACTGCATTGCACTTACTGCGAGAAGTCACAGGTGGCGCATCGTCCACTAATGGAAACAATCCGACAGGAAAGAAACGTGGATGTCGGGCAGGGAAAAATGAAAGGAGAAGGCGTACGGGGTGTGCTATTTCGGTACTAGTGATAAGCCGTGACTATTGTTCTTCGCCAAAACAAGTGTTTGAGCGAAACCTGGTGAAAATCAAGATATCCAGAGCACCTAAAATACCGAGTCTGAAGAGATTTGACGAAACTCCCGTGTGGCCCATCCAGGATAGCCCGCCCGTTCTTAAGCCCGAACGTCCTTTAGCTAAAAGTAAGTTGCCAAATATACTTGTGTGTAACGCTAGATCTTTGAACAACAAAACTGATGCACTTGAAGTTATTGCCAGGCAGAACAACGCCTCAATAATAATAATAAGCGAATGTTGGGACACTTCTGACGAATCGGCGCGCATCAAAGGTTACGCAAGCTACTTTAATACGCGTCACGATCGTGGCTTGAATCGTCGAGGAGGAGGCGTTGGACTTTATGTTCGTAATGACCTATCCTCAAGGCTGTTAAGTGAGCCTTTTGACTCCAACCACGAAATATTATGGACCGAATGCAAACCTGCACGTTTATCAAAAATATTTTCATGTTTAATTGTTGCTTCGGTCTATTATCCTGAAAGTGCTAAAAACAGGAAAGACTTGATTGAACACATTCAGTTTTTCGTAGACAAAATGCGCCGCAAGCATGTCTCTCCTGGCTTTGTTATTGCCGGAGACTTCAATCAAACTAATAGGCAATGGGTTTCAACTATTTTAGATTTGCGACAAGCCGTTACAATACCTACCCATCAAAGTGGCAGCATACTTGACTTGATTTTTACAAACTTGACAGACTTTTATTACGCACCGAGATCCCTAGGACCCCTTCTGAATTCTGATCACTTTATCATCTTCTGGGAAGCCAGTTCGGACATTCCGAAGCCAAAACGAGTCAAATATACGGTGCGACCACTTACTGAGGACTCGATATCTACATTTGGTCGCTGGATCGGTAATTATCAGTTTGAGGACATTTGCTCTGAACAGGATATTAATATTAAAGTCAATAAGCTGAATACTCTGCTTCAGGAGCGATTTCAGACTTGTTTTCCCGTAAAAGTCATTACTGTGAGTGACACTGATAAACCGTGGATAACCAATGATCTAAAGAATTTAATAAAAACCCGTTGTCGCCTTCATATCGCTGGTGATACCGTAGCTTCAGCCAAGTTGCGTAATCATATTGTTAAACTGAACAAGCGTGCCAAGAGGCAGTATGTGAGGGATAAAATTACTCCCTTACTCACAATAGACCCCCACAAATGGCATTCCTCAGTAAAAAGACTTACCGGTAAGACAACACTCAGAGATCTAAGGCTCCTCAAAGAGGACGGTACCTTAACCTCAGCTAATGAAGTCAATTCTTTTTTTGCTGACATTTGTACCTCATTTCCATCAATCACCAAATCAGAAATTGATACTATCATTGCTGGTGCAGAGATTGAGGACGTATGTGAGGTCTCTGAATTCACTGTTTATAAGGAACTCCTAAGACTGAAAGCGAACTGTGCGTCCTACCCAGGCGAGCTTCCAGTAAAGCTGTTACGTGAATTCGCCATTTTTCTTGCTAAGCCACTCTCTTCTATAATCAACCAATGTTTCCTTCAGCAAGTATTCCCTAGTGCTTGGAAAAGAGCATATGTCCGCGTTATTCCAAAAGTAAGGTGTCCAAAATCTTGTGATCAACTCCGGTCTATATCAATAACTCCGAACCTTTCTAAAGTTGCAGAAACGTTTATTTACCGCAAACTTATGTCACAGGTCTCTGCACATCTAGACCAGTATCAGTATGGATGCTTAAGAGGCAGCAGCACAACTGTTTATTTAGTACGGATGTACCATCTCATTGTCGAGTGGCTCGACCGAGGAAGTGCTATAGTCGACCTTCTCCTCGTAGACTACCGAAAGGCTTTTGATCTTATTCGCCATTCCGTTGCTATCACAAATCTACGCACCATGGGTGCGCAAAAACATATTCTCCTTTTAGTGATCAATTTTTTACAAGCCCGCTATCAGTGCGTTTACAGTCTTTTCCCAGGAGATACCGACTCCGAATGGGTCGAGCTTACATGCAGAGCCCCACAAGGTACTAAGCTCGCTAGTCTACTGTTTTTGGCAGTGATAAATTTCATCCTTTCCGGCTATGAAGAAAGATTTAAGTATGCAGACGACTTGTCAGTCCTACTGAAGTACATTGTTGAGAAGTCTGAGGCTGTCCCCCAATTCTGTAACGAAATAATCAACAACTTCAAAGATGAATGTACTGCGAATAGCCTCCAAATCAACGAAGGAAAGACTAAAATCCTTCGCTTTAATCCCCTGAAGAGAGACTTTGTGTGCCCTCCTCCTCCTTATCCTAGTGAATCTTCGGCAGTAGTGCTTGGTGTCAAGTTTAGCATCGACTGCTCTTTCAGCCTCCATGTCGATACAATTATCAAAAAGGCAAATAGTGCGATGCGGACACTTATACTAATGCGTCGATTTGGTTTTTCAGTGACACAACTAAGGATAGCCTATCTTACTTACATTCGACCAATTTTAGAGTATGCATGTCCCGTATGGGGCCCACAAGTCAATAACACTATTTACCTAAGTGACCAGCTTGAGTCAATACAAAAAAGAGCAGTCAAAGTAATATTGTGCGATGCTTTTACCGAATATAAGTTAGCATTATCCACTTTACAAATTCCCTCTCTTCAAGAGCGTCGTCTCAGTTTGATCCTTGAATTTGGCCAATATCTTCTCAGAAGTGATAAATACAGATCGATACTACCACCAGTTTTAGTGAAACATCGAAGTACTAGGTTGAAGAAATTTGACAGATTAGCAGCACCTCCTTCACGCACAAATCGTTTTTCCAACTCATTCATCCCTTTCTTTGTATCAAAGTATAACAATTGTTGATTTTAAACTATTTGTCTTCTGATTTTTTTTTTGTCGTTTGATTTAATCCTTTTTTCTTTTTTGTAAGCACAAGCGCCATTTAGTTTTATGACTACGAGAGATTGTGCAAATAAAACCTATTCCTTCCTATTCCTATTCCTAACGCCCTCTAAAATTTCTGAATGCCAGAGGTCATTTGCGCTGTGTTGAAAACAAAATCTATTTTAAACACCCTCTTTTTGGTTACTTTACCAATAAACCAATAAAAAAATAATAGGAATTAAGAACTAACAGAGCTTAATCTATTTTTGATTAAAAACAAGTTCTTCAAATAAAAGTAGAGCGAAATGAAGCCAAAGACGAACTTAAATGCAGTCTTATGACAATTCAAACCTAACACGAACGGAAAAAACTATCATCGAATCTGTTTGGTTTAATTATTATTAAATCTAACAGAAATTACTACTAACAGGAGTAGGACTAACGACCTCTAAAATTTCTGAATGCCAGAGGTTATTTGCGCTGTATTGAAAACAAAATCCATTTTAAACACCCTCTTTTTGGTTACTTTAATGTATCCACAATTGCTGACACTTGCAGGAATGAATATCGTTGTGGATTTAACAATCAGTCTACTTTCAATGACTTTTTTCTGAAATCTTGGTTATAATGGTAATTTTCTTCCTTTTTTTGTTGTTGTTTGTGTTTTCGTAAATAAAAACCACATTTTTCATTATTCATATTGTTTTCAATGGAATGCAAATGACGTTCAGGCCGGTTGAATGTTTTGAGAGGGACGGAAGGGGACAGGCAGCAACATTCTTACTAGTGAACCGTGATTAGTCCTTGAAATATTTTTTTTGTGTGTGTTGTTTCAACACACTGCTCAACAACTCACAAACTGCTCACAAATCAAAACACACTGCTCGACATAAAAATTGTTTTCAGTGAACTGAAAATAATGCTCTGGCCATTAGAAGGAACAAGAGGGGTTGGCCCCTTCGTCCGCTTAGGTTAGTTTTTTTGTTTGTTTCATGTTTGACTTGCTTATTCATTGTATTTTCTCTTCATTTCAGAACTCGGTTATTTATTGATAGTGATTCTTGCTTAAAATTCAATTATGTAATGTCTTTGTTTCTGCTCATCTTTGATCTGCTCATCTTTTCATCTGCTCATCTAGTTCTTCTTTTTTTTTGAATTCCCTTTTTAGATTTTACCTTTTAATTAATTAGTAGAAAAGGTGGCAATTTTTGTTCTTGGTTGTCTAATCAGCTTGGAATTCATAGGGATTCTTGCTTAGTCAAGATCTCCCTGGGTTTTTAAGAGTATACCCTTGGTAGGTTTACAGGTATGCTCTTGTATCTGTAAATCAAAAGACGTTAGGTGTCACAAAGTATGTAACTTATACTATACCATAATGGCTTTAGGGAGTCGAGTCTAAACTTTCAAGGAGTGCTGAAGGGGTTAAGTGATTTTTTTGGGGGGGGGGCGGAGGTAATTAAAATGACACTATGATTATTTGGGCTATCAGAACAACAACTCTGTAATTTCGTGGGATTGGCTTAGGAGGTGGAGTTGAAACTTTCAGTTTTTTTGTGTAGGGGGCAAAATGGTGTCGGTTTTGTGTGTGTGGAGGGGGGGGGGATGGTAAAATATTTTTTCTCTGGTGGCGTATCTACAACATCTTGGGAATGGTTGAGGAGATCAATTTAGAACTATCAGGAAGTGTATGGGAGGCAAATCGTCCTTGAATTTCATCACGGGCTGGTTGCCGAAAAAAGGAAGAGTTGCTGAACCCTTTTTGACATTAAAACTTGAAACGAACAGAAATTATTCCGTATATGAAAGGGGTTGTCCCCTCCTCATCGCCTCGCTCTTTACGCTAAAGTTTTTTATTGTTTTAAAAAGTAAAGTTATGAAAAAGAGTCAAACTTTAGCGTAAAGAGCGAGGCGTTGAGGAGGGGACAACTCCTTTCATATACGGAATAATTTCTGTTCGTTTTAAGTTTTAATGTCGCTCCATACTTGCAGTTAAAAAACTTGTTTTTATTTATATTTAATCATTACCAAAGAGAGGAAAAATATCATAGTTATGCTTTTATTTGCCGATATACTGCCGGTAAACGAAGGCTATCGAAGTTTTGGATCAAGGGGACAGTATCATAGGCGAGGTTTTAACGTATGTTGAAGTATAGTACCCACATTTAGCTATCTTTGTAGCTAGCATATTCAATATTGGTAGCATCTGCGATAATAGTGGCTCCACACTTGTCAATACTCTGTCTATATTGACTTTCTAACTTTCATTTTGATCTTCGCACGACCGCAAACCCTCAAAGATTTTCTTCAGTGAGAAAGTGTTCCTTATTTTATTTATCTGTTTGTGATTGCTAGAATAAAAAGTTCAAGCATGACAACCGTCTTTGAAAAACGATATAGTGCTGAATATAATGATGGAATATTTGGTATCAAAATGACACCAGTAGTAGAGGCAGGTGGATTTTGTAAACGATTTTTAAATACATTCTACGGCTTACCCGTCTCACTTTTTCTTTTTCTACTCTCTTTTCGTAATTCACACGAATCTAAAAGCAGGACTGAAAAATAATTGTTCAAATTAATTTTTTGATTAAATGAAATCTATTAGCTTTGTTTCCCATGTTAAGTAACCGTTGCAAGTTGAGAGATTTTTTCTAGTATGTTTGAACATCTAAATTACATTATTTATCTTTTTCAGAAGACTCGTTTGTGACAGGCAGTGTTTACATGTATATTAAAGAGCCTAGAAAAGTGAAGTTGAAACCGATTAATTATGTCTGTGAAAGGGTGCCAAAGTGTAATTTTGAAGTTCAAGAGTATTCAGAATTCTACAGTCATGTTATTACGCACTTGTCAGACATAAGGGGTGTCAAAAATGAATGCTCTCTCAGTAAGTATTTTGATGCACCAATATTTTTATACCCTAAAAAGTATATGGGGCACCTTTTAAAATATGCTATTTTGCTCATAAGAGATGGGTAAAATTTCAGCGGCATATTCGCTTCACAAGTTGAAGGTGAGATGAATCAAGGTTTTGAAAGAATATTTTCGTGGACAAATAGCTGATGTACTGTTATATATCTCCGTAAATAAATTCTAAGACGTCTCAAATGAGTAAACTCACCTAAATGAAGGTTTAAAATAAATTTATTTATTTTCTGTTTGGTCTGTGTCGATTATATATATCTTTATGAACAGGTGCCACCGCGCAAAATTATGGACTCTGAAACTGGAAAGCTGAAAATATCTGCTACTAATGCTGCCGCTATTACTATTAATGCTACTTCTAGTAATACCAATAATACTACTGTCACTACTATTACTACTATGCCTAAGAATATGAAAGAGAAATTTTCGAGGAACTTTGAGGGGTAAAGTGAGCTGAATCACAACACGCCGTCTGTATTCAGATTGCTAAATGGGCGTAACAGCAATATCTTAGGAACAGTTTGGTGTGTGAAGTTGAAACTAACAGGGTTTGTCGTGGGGAGCGTTGAACTAACCCAAAGAAAATAATTGTATCCTATTTCTAATGCTTCTACTCATACTGCTACTACGGCTACTATTATTACGACTTCTACTTCTACTACTGCCACTAAAGCTAAGGCTACTACTGTTGATTCTACCGCTACTACAACTACTATTGCTGCTTCTAAAACTACGGCTATTCAGGTGAAAAAATGGACAATATTGAAACTGTGCGGAATCAAGTTGAAACACTATACCCACACAGGTTATCAAGAGAAAGTATCAGAAATGCTTCAGGAACGGTTGATCGCATTAAGTAGAAAATTTTCAGCGGGTGTTGAAAGGGATGTTGAAGGAATTAAAGGTGCTCTGCGCCTAACAGTACTAATGCTACTGCAACTATTGCTACTACACAAGCTAAGAGTATTAACGTGAAGTTTTAAGGAATGTTTAGGCGGATGTTGAACTAATCAAACGAACTACGAGCATGTAGATTTTGACAACGGTTACCAAACAATATTTGAAAAAACGGTTTTATGAAGTTTGACCTTTAAGGGTAAGTTGTGGGGATTTTAAACTAGCCAGAAGGCAATATGTTTATACTACCCCTACAGTTACTGTAACTGATGACTCTAAGGATATTAACGTGAAAATTTTAGCAAACGTTTAGGGGGGAGGGTTCAATTAAACAAAAAACTATATGCATGCTTGTATTCAAAAGGGCACATAAGCAATATCATTGGCAGCACTATTCTGGAATAGCTAGAAGTATCATTGAAACTTTGAAAGAGCTAATTCGAAATTATGGATTAAGGAGGAGGGCTGCTTGCCCTCCAAACACATTTGAAGCTTAAAAAGGGCACTAGAATTTATAATTCCCAATCGAATTAGCTTCTTTAAAAGTTTCAATGATATTACTAGCCATGGTAGAGCAGCGCTGCCTATGATATTGCTTGTATAACCTCCTCGTCAATACCTTGCTCTTCACGCTAAAATTTCTAGCACTTTTAAGAAACCCTCCAATTCTAATTAAACGGTCCTTGTGTTTCAAGAATGGTTCTTAAAAATGGAGACAAACAGTCAAACTTTACCGCAGAGTGCAAGGTATTGAAGAGGGGGCAGCCCTATCATACCCGGAATAATTCTATTTGTTTTGGGTTATAATGTTTCTCCTTACCTCCAGCGGAAAAAAATTTGTTTAAATTTGTTTAATTTCTGATCGTTTTTCAAATGATGCGGTAAATCTGGATCACCCTCCATGAAAAATTTCCTCCCCTCATGAGAAACTCCTCCATGGAAAGTTCCTTCCACGCAAATTACACTCCTCTCCCCCTTTTAAAATTCCTTCCAGACAATTCCATCCTCGCTAAAAATCCCCCTCCCTCCGTCAAATTTCTTGCAGAATATTCAGCCTAAAAAATTCTCCTTGGCATATTTTCATTTGACTAAGAGTAAGTTCTAATCGTTTCCCAATCACCCCGGAAATTCCCCCTTCTGTGGAAGTTATTTCCTGGAAATCCAAACACGTGAAGATGTCCCCCAGAACATCTGCACAGACAAAATTGAATAGGAAAAAAGAAAGTAAGACAAATGAAAGGAATTTCATATAGGAATTCGGTCAAACCCCCGGTGTAAAACTTCCCCTGGAAAGTTCACCCCTGGAAGTTTCTTTTGGCACGGGCAATATCCCCATGGAAACCCATCCCAAGGGCAAATCCTCCCGCCCCACCCCAAAATGTCTTTATGCTTCCCAATTAGGAAATACTATGCGTAAGCAATGGAATTTTTTTTTATAACTTAAAGACCTATCCCCTGGGGATGGGGGGGCATGCTATCTCTAAAGGTGTAGTTCTGGGACTTTTCAACTATGCTCAACAAAATGGCTATCTCAAAATTACGATCGGACGATTTTGGAGAACAAAGATATGGGAGGGGGTCTAGTTTCCTCCAATCTTTTGGTCACTTAAAAAGGGCACTAGAACTTTTGTTTTCCGTTCAAATGGGCCCTTTCTCGACGTTCTAGGACCATCGGGTTGATGCGATCCCCCTTAGAAATTTTTTTAATAAAAATAAAAACCAAATAAGCACGCTTCCGTAATCTTTCTTCCTACAAAAAATAAAAAATCCACATTTTTGAAATTAAGAGCATGAAACCTCTACAGTAGGGTTCTCTAATATGCTTAATCTGATGGGGCTGAATCTTTTGTCTCATAAAGATTTTTTTTTTATTTTTTGGGAGTCTTTCCCCTCATTTTGGAAAATCAGGCACATTTGTATGAGGCTCGTAGCCTTTTATGGATAACACTAAGCTTAATTAATGTTATATATTTGGCCTTAATATTAATATATATTTAGTTTTAATATTGTTATATATATGTTTATTGATCTTGAAATTCTGTTTTTTCGAGTCCCGATTGTTTTTTACCCTTTCGCTCCTTACTTACAGTTCATTACCACAAACTGTTTAATATAATGCCTCTCCAATTATATATTATTGTATTTAAGACGGCTATAAGTAGGGAAAATATACACATTTCTTTAGCCTGAATATCCGGTTTATCTTCTTTGTTAATACAAAGATAAGTCTCGTGAGGTTTTTTATTTGAAGTATTGTTTTGAAGCATTTTGATTGTTTTGACATGTTAGTTAGAACTACTATTGATTTTATCTGAAAATGTTTGTTTTTTAGACTTATTTTGTGATTGGAAGAACTGTGAATTTACTACGACTTTAGCTTCTGAAATTTTGGCACATGTTGTGTACCATGCTGTTCATGCAAGTGCAAAAAATAGAGGTCTGCAATTTTTCCAGGAATACATATACAAGGTAAAACAATGTAGCCATTTCTTCGTGTTTTGTTGACTGAGGAGCATTCACTGGGTTTTTAAGTAACAGAAAAGAGAAAGAATAAAATCATAAAAACAGCAAAGGAAGGCTGAATAGCCTAAAAATTATTTGAGATTATGGACGAATTGTAAAAATGTAGTGATCCTGGTTGTCCCGGGCCCTGAGTTTATCATCCCTTGCTTACACCCCTAACTGAAGCTCTTGATTGCACTGGGACAGTATAGGGCTCTGTTCCACCTTCATTAGAAAGATTAATCGAAATCATTTTCGTGTGTTCATTTTTAAATTGATCTACTCCATTTTTCAGAGTTATAATTATTTTAGACTGACCATGTTTAGATTGACCATGATAGACCTTTGTTTATTATTGACAAAAAAAAACTTTTTCCACAGAATAAGTTTTTCAAAGAAAAGTAAAGAGCTCCATTAAACCAAAAATGAGCAAAAATAGAATTGAATAATCTACCAAGCGTAAAACTACCACAAATCAGCATCCATAAATTGATGAAACCCAAAAGGAACCAAAATTATAATTAATAACCAAGTCAAACTCAAAACGTGTAGAAATTAAAAGAGTAGGGCTCAAAAACTCTATGCATTCCCACGTCCAGAACAAGTTTATTAAAGTGCAAATTAGATTCTGGCCGCGGGAAGGTATAGAGCTTTTGAGCCCTACTCTTGTTAATCTCTGCTAGTTTTGAGTTTGAATCGGTTATTTGTTGTAGTTTCTGTTCGTGTTCGGTTTCATTACTTTATAAATGCTGATTGGTGTTAGTTTTACGCTTGGTAGATTATTTGATTCTATTTTTGCTCATTTTGGTTTAATGGAGCTCTTTACTTTTCTTTGAAAAACTTATTTTGGGGATAAAGTTTTTTCTAGTTAATTTCTCTTTTTTTTTTATATTGACATAGTCTTTTCGGGAAAAAAAAATAATAGTTTAAATCTTTTTATTTATCTTAAAGAATTTATAGTTTAGTATGCTATTTGTATGCTGGAAGTTTTTCAACAGTTTTTAACAATATACATTCTTTTGAAAATCTGGACACAAATAGTAGCGTTTAATTTAGTTCTAGACCTCCTCTAGTTGACCTGAAAAACAAAACTTAATAACATTTGCAAAAAATCTATATATGCTATTTGACAGCTTGGATACACTTACACTTGTTTGATTTATTTAAATTTTAAGAGCAGAAGTAGTAATGGAAGTAGCAGAATAGAAATTGCATAGCTGGGGGGGGGGGGGCTGACCTACGCAATAGCCCTAGATATACAGTTACAAGACCTACCAGTTATGCTGAACAAAATGGCTATCTTAAACTTTCCTCGCATGTGTATAGTTTTTTCTCTGAATTGAAACTCCCCCTTAACGTTTCAACTTAATGTCCTTATTGTCATTAGTTGTAGTAACCTTAAAAGTAGTATGAAAAGTATATACATAGTTTCTTCTGGCTAGTTCAAAATCTGTCACAACTTACCCTGAAAGGTCTAACTTAGTAAAGTAAGCCGTTATTGTGACATTGCTTTGTCATCTTATTGACAATGTACATGATCAGAGTTCGTTTTGGTTTAGTTCAGCATCCGCCTAAATATTCCTTGAAAGCTTCACCTTAATACCCTTAGCTTGGGTAGTAGCAATAGTTGTTAGCATTATTAGCAGTATGGACATAGCACCTTTTTTTCAACATTCCCATCAGCACACTATGAAATTTTAAACTTAAAATTTTAAATTTTAAAAAACTTAAAATTTAAATTTTAAACTTTAAACCGGTCCTGAAGCATTGCTAATACTTCCTCTTCACAACCTGTGTGGGCATAGTGTGTTTCGATTTATTTCAATACAGTTACAATACTGCCCGAAATTCTCGCCTTAATACCCTTAGGTTTGTTAACAATAGTAGTAGCACCAGTAGCTGTAGTAGTAGCACTAATAGCAATAGGAGTACAGTTAATAGTACTAGTCTTAGCCTTAATAGCATTAGTAGTTGTAGTAGTAATAATAATAGTTGTAGTTGTAGGAGTAGAAGCAGTAGTATTATGATGCAAATATTGTCTTTTGGTTTGTTCAACATCCCCCACAACAAGGGTTGCAAGTTTTAATTTCACACACTAAACTGTTCTTAAGATATTGATAATATGCTTTTTTGACAGCCTGCATACGGATGGTTGGTTGTTTTCCGTACAATTTTTTTTTTTTTTAATATTCTCTGAAAATTTTCCTTCATACCGTTAGGTATAGTTGTAATAGCAGTCACAGAAGTAGTATTACTACTCAACTTAATACAATTAGCCATTGCCATGACACTGTCGATCTGTTCTTTAGATAACCTGTATATTCATATACTTCTTGAAATTTTCATCTTAATGCTGTTAACTTTACAAGTAGTTGCGGTAGCACTAGCTGTTGGAGCAATAGTAATAGAAGTAGTAGAATTAGTAAATGTTGCAGTAGTAGTACTATTACTAGTAGTGTGCACAAATTGCCTTTTGGTCAATTGATCTTCGCCTTTAAAGAACTAATTTTCTGGAAGTATTCTCTGATAGTTCCAACGCTAATTTGACAATCTAAATGCACATAGTGCCTTTTTTTAGTTTTGATTTTCCATCAATATTCCCTCAAATTAGAATTAGCCTTTATAGTACTATTATGACAATAGTTTCGGTGGTAGTAGATGTATTTGCAGTATTAGTGTTGTATTAGTAGTAGTAATGGTAGTAGCAGCATTAGTATTAATAGCAGTAGGAGTATGTCCATGTTGCCTTTTGGTCAGTTGAACATCGATATCATGATTCCCCAGAAATTTCACCTTGACACGTTAAGCCGTTCAAAATTTTTTGTTGGTATGCAAAATTGACACCCTTTTGACGCCCTTTTAACTTCAATATTCTAAGCCTTACAAGTTGGTCCAATTGAAGTAGTAGTCTGAGTAGTTTAGTGGCAGTCGTATTACTAAAACTAGCTTAGAATTACTAGAAAACATGCACATATTATATTTTTGTCAATTGATCTTCCCCTTGAAGTATTCTCTGAAAGTTCCAATTTAATACCTAAATCAGTTCTTGAGATGCGCCCTTTCGACAACCTGCATGTGCATAGTGTATTTTGATTTAGTTCAAATTCCTCCACAATATTCTGTCAAATTTTCACCTTCATGCATGCTTTATTTTGCTAGTATCATAGTAGTAGTGGTAGTAGTAGGAACAGTAGTAGCAGTAATAATGCATTATTAGAAGCAGTAACAGTAATAGCAGCATGATTAATAGCAGTAGTTGCTGGCACATTTTGCATTTTGGTCAACTTAACATCCCACTCACGATGTCCCTGAAATTTCCTCTTGATACGATAAGCCGTTCCATATGCTTGTACCATTCCTGATACGCTTGTATCAGCAATCTGTATGCACATAGTATGTTTTGATTTAGTTCAACTTTCCCCTCAACGTTTCCTCAGATATTTTTTTCTGTATCCTCAGCCTTAGTAGTACTCGCTACAGAATTAGTAGTTTTAGTGGTATTGGTGCTAGCAGTAATAGTACTTATGATAACAGTAGAAGCAGCAGTAGTTGTAGTACAGCGTGCAAATATTGCCTTTTTGGTCATTAAAAATGGCACTACAAATTCCAATTTAAAATAAAATTTGATCAATTTGAATTTAATGCGGCCATCCATTCCATAAAAACCTTATGCGCCCCCCCCCCAGGGTATTACTAAAAGCCCTTGCCCTATGGCTCTGGGGGCCATGCCAACCGTGGAGGTATTGTTATATGTTCTCTGGACTACTTCAAGCAAAATTACCATCGTACATTTTAATCAGATGCGTTTGGAGAAAAGAGGGGTAGAGGTGGGGGGGCTAGTTAACCTCTATCACTTTTGACTCTTACAAGGAAACTAGAACTTCCAATTTCAACCCAATGTGCCAACTCTAAAGTTTACACAGCCATCCCTTCTGTAAGAACCTTAAATGCCCCAGAGACAGACATACCTTACAACCCTCGCCTTCAGGCTTTGGTAGTTTGTATCAACCCCAAATGCCACGTTCTATGATCTTTAAACTATTTGAATAAAAGGACTATCTCAAAATTTTTATTAGATTAATCTCGGAAAAACGACGTGTGTTTGTGTGGAGGGTGGGGGGAGGGGTAGCTGCGCTCTCATCATTTTGACCCTTAAAAAGGGCACTAAAACTTCTGATTACCAATTCAATGAATCCCCTCCAAAGCATATACGACCACATTTCTATAAGAACCTTATATGCCCCGGGGGTATAACTTACAATCCTTGCCCTGAGAGCTGTGGGGGGGGGGGAGGGAGGTATCTTTTCACAGACATAATTTTTTGACCTTTTAACTACAATGAACACAATTGCTATCTCCAAATTTTGATTGGTGGTGTTAAGAGGAATGATGAGCTTTGAGGGGGGGGGGGGGCTGGTTTTTTCAAATCACTTTCACTCCTGAAAGTGCAATATAACTTCCAATTTCAAGTCAAATGAGCCCCATCGGAAGTTTATACGATCGCACATTTCATAAAAACCTTTTATGCCCTAATGGCATAATTTACAACCCTATCTTCAGGGTGCTAGGGGGTTCTGTCAACCTTTAGAGGCATTATTATATGTTCTTATGACTATTTTGAACAAAATTGCTATCTGATAATTTCAATCAGATGCGTCTGGTGAAAAGAGGGGTTGTCGGTAGGGGAAGGGGGTTAAATGCCCTCCATCACTTTTGACCCATAAAAGATAGCTAAAATTTCCAATTTTCAACTTCCAAAGTTAAACAACCTTACCTTCCACAAAAACCTTAATGCCCCTATGGCATAGCTTACAACCTCGCCTCCAGGCTCTGATGGTTTGTAGCAACCCCCAAAACCTTGTTAAATGACCTTTGGACTATTTTGAATAAAATAATTGTCTCACAAGTTCTATTGGATACATTCGTGAAAACGCGAGATGAGGGGGGCTAGTTGCTCTCTGATCACTTTGACTCTTAAAACGGGCACTAGAAATTCTGGTTAACTGTTTCACAAGCTATTGGATACATTCGCGAAAACTCGACCTGAGGGGGGCTAATTGCTCTCTGATCACTTTGACTCTTAAAACGGACACTAGAAATTCTGGTTTACAATCCACTGAGTCCCCTTCAAAGTAAGTATGAAGTATCTCCGAAGAATGCCCCCAGAGCCTGACTTACACTCTTGCCCTGAGATTTGTGGGGGCGGGGGTGTCTTCCTCAAAGACGTACTTTCTGGACCCTTCAACTACAGTGAACAGTATTTTCATATACAAATTTCAATTGGATGTCTGGGAAAATGATGAGCCTGAGGGGGGGGGTTGCTCTCAAATCACTTTTGACTCTTAAAAGGAGCACTACAACTTCCAATTTCAAATCATTTGAGCCCCATCTGTAGTTTATATGACCACCGAATCCACAAAACCTTATATTCTCCCAGGGTATGATATACCTATATTACCTATATACTTACTATATCGAGGGTACTGCGAGGTTGTCAATCCTAGAGGCATTGTTATATTTTTTGGGGGACTATTTTGAGAAAAATTACTATCTCACAATTTCAGTCAGAATCGTTTAATGAAAAGAGGGGCAGTCAGGGGGGGGGGCTATCTGCCCTCCTTCACTTTTGACTCTTAGAAGGGAACTAGGACTTCCAATTTTCAGCCAAATGAGCCTCCTCTAAAGTTTTTATAACCATCTTTTTCATAAAAATTTTAAATTTCCCCGTGGTATTTGGATTATTTTAAATGAAATGGCTATATAAAAATTTCTATAAGGTGCATTTCGAGAAAATATGACCTGTATGGGGGTCCCCTCCGATAAATTTGATTCTTGAAAAGGGCGCTAGAGCTTCTGATTACCAATCTAATGAGTCTCCTTCGAAGTTTATGTGACCACGCTTCCATTAAAAACCTTATGTGCCCTCAGTGCATGACTTACAAACCTTGCCATGAAGACTGTGAGGGGGCTGTCATCCTCAAGGATATAATTTATCAACCTTTCGACTACGTTGAACAAAAAGGCTATCTTAAAATTTTTATCGGAAAAGTTTGGGAAAAAGATGGACGTGGGGGGGGATTGCCCCTCTGATCACTTTCGACCATTAAAAAGCGCTCTAGTCTTCTCAATTTCAAATTGAATGAGCCTTTTTTTGAAGTTTCTACGGCAACGATTTCCATTAAAAAAAAACCTTATATGCCCCTAAGGAATAACTTAGAACCCTTGCCTTGAGGGGTGTGGGGGGTTGTCATCCTCAAAGACATTATTTCAGAATCTTTCAACTACGCTAAACAAAGCAGCTATATCAAAGTTGTCATCAGAAGTGTTTGGGGAAGTGATTTTTGTGGGGGAGGGGGTTCATTTGACCTTCTTTCGGTTTCGACTATTCAAAAGGGCACTAGCTCCTTCAGTTTCCAATTGAATAGGCCCTTTTTGAAGTTTCTACGACGACGCTTTATATAAAAACCTTATATGCACCCAGGGCATAACTTACAACTCTGAGGGCTGTTGGGGGGTGTCATCTTCAAAGACATAATTTTGACTACGTTGAACAAAATGGCTATCTCAAAAAGTTGATTGAAAGTGTTTGGAGAAATGATGGGTGTGTGTGTGTGTGTGGGGGGTGTTGTCCTCCAATTACTTTCAACTATTAAAAAGACTCTAGTCCTCTCAATTTTCAACCCAATGAGCCCTTTTTGAAATTTCTACGACAACTTGTTCTATACGAAGTGCCCTGGTCGAAAAAAAACAAATAAAATAAATATGCATTGTGCCAACATCGTTCTTTACCTAGCAGCGCTGTTGTGCTGCCTATGATTTATTGTCTTATCTAAAACAAAAATAGTCAGGATTTTTTTTCGAAGATGAAGGGAAGAGGATCAGAGTCTGGAAAGCTTGAAATAGCATTATTTTTGCAATTTTGCTTATGGTTTCGAATTAAAGGGGGCTTTATAGTTGTACAAATTTGAATGGACATGTTCAAAGTTGAAGTGCTTCCACAGTACCACTTACTATTTGAGAGGCAACGCTAAACGCTATAGCGTTGCCCATACTAAAGAGGAATTAGGCTTCAATGTGCTATTATATCAGTATTTTTCCCCAAATGTATTTTATATGGAAGAGGTAGTCGTCTAAACTCCGAAGGAACTCATGCGATAGAAAATTGAAAGTTTTAGTGCCCTTTTTAAGAGTCAAAAGTGATTGGAGTGGAACCAGCCACTCCCCCTCCCCCAACGCCTTTTCCCCCAAATGCTTACCATCAAAAGTTTCAAATAGCCATTCTGTTTAAAATAGTCCAACAGCAATGTGTAAGGAATGACTGAGGTTGTTGAGTTGAAAATTTAAGGGAGTCCTGAGAGGGATGTTAAACCAACCCTGTTTTTAAATGCTCCCTTCTCTCATCACTGATCAAGAGAGATTCTGCTCAAAACTATCAAAAGATCATGTAGCTATGCCTCCGGGAATGTAATGCCCCTAGCCTCCAGGGTATGAAATATAAACTAAATATTCTGTCCCTTTTTTACCTGCAGTATTTATCATTAGGAAAAGGCTGGATTTTGAATCTGGATGTGTTGAGAAAGCTTCAGAGTATTAAGATGAAACTTCAGGGAATATTTAAGGGCATGTTAAACTAAATCAAAAGGTACTCTGTGCTTACACTTTATCTTTATTTACACTTTATTTATTTTTTTACACTTTTAGGGCATGTTGGGGAGAATGATAAAAAGTGGCCAGAAAGCTACCAGTCCCCTTGTACTCCTTTTTTAGCTTCCCTTCCTCCAAAGTTATGTGATCAAAATTTTGCAATAAATATCATGTTCGAAATAATAGAAAAGTCAATTAACTATACCTCCGAATATGACACACAACCCCCACAGCCCCTAGGGTAAGCGTTGCAAGCTATATAAGTTGCCCATTCCTTATATGCAGTGTTGATTATTAGCAAAGGGGACGCGTTTGATCCTGAGT
This sequence comes from Artemia franciscana, assembly GCF_032884065.1. Lineage (NCBI taxonomy): Eukaryota > Metazoa > Arthropoda > Branchiopoda > Anostraca > Artemiidae > Artemia > Artemia franciscana. Next base: position 7,438,706 of record NC_088882.1, read on the forward strand.
CTCCAAAAAGGCTAAGGGCATTAAGGTGAGACTTAAAGAAAATTTTGAGGATGCTGGCAAACAAAATCAAAACACACTATATGCACAAGAGTCGTCAAAAAGAAATAACAGCAATATTTAAGGAACAGCTATGGGTATTGAGTTGAAAACTTAAGGAAATGTTTAGAGGGATGTTGAAAAGGGAACGGTAGGCAACCCCCCCTCACACCTTTGCCCTTTTAGATGCTCCCTAACACTGATAGAAATCTTAAAAAGCTGTATTATTCAATATAGTCACAATAGCTAATAGTTATGCCACTCGGGATGTCCTGTCCCTACAGCCTCCGGGGTTAGAAATATAAATTATGCAATTTTGTTATTTTTGACATGCAGGTTATATTATTGGGAAAATAGTGGATGTTTGATCCATGGTGTTGCCCGAAAGGCTAAGAGTTTCGAGACGAACGCTAAATAGAAGAAACTAGGTGTATCCGAGTTATCAAAAAGGTTTAGCTATATTATCTTAGAAACAGATAAGGGTATAAACTTGAAACTTTCAGGGCCACTACTACTATTGCTGTTGCAAGTTAGACTGGTTGCGACTGCAACTGTGACTAGTTCCAAATATAACAAACGGCAACTGTGACCGTAACTGCTTGCAACTGCTACTACATCTAGTTGTGGTTGCTTTCAAGGAATGTTGAGGGACTGTTGGAGTTTGAAACTTTGATGCTGTCACAAAAACATCACTTTGTTTTTCAATGGGGGTTGTCTAAAAACTTGAAATTTTTTGACATAAAAAAAAACTAATGTAAAAAAAATATTTGATTAAAAAGCGTTTCAAAGAAAAGTTAAGAGCCATATTAATCTTTAGACCTGCAGAAATAAACTTCTATAATAATTTGGTGTTGTCATGTTTTTTTTTTTTGTTCCTAGCACCCCGATTTCAGCTTATTCCTAGAAAGTGGTAAGGTTCTAACCTCTGTGGTTTTTACGGAAAGTGTGGACCTTAGGCCGGATTGATGAATATGACTTTGCATATTGGAAAGCTTCGTAGAACTCTTGCCTGGGGCCAAAAAGGATTCATCTTCGGCAATGAGAGGTGCGCAGCCTTTGCTAGTTTGTGTACCTATTATTTGTTTCTGCTGTATTTGATGGTAAGACCAATTTGGTTCCAGTGGTAAGACATGTAGGGGACTTGTTTATTTATAGATCAACAACTTCAGCGTTTAATCGAAGCGAGGAGACAAAATGAAAGTGTTGCTCTCGCAATACTTGGCTCGGCGAAGCCAAACAAACGTTGCCAAAACGCCTCACGTTGTCCATGCAACGTAGATCTAGTTCAAATTGAAAACGACCAGAAATTATTGTTAAAGAATAACTGAAACCCAAAACGAATAGAAATTAAATAAACAGTGGTAGCAAACCTGCAGATAACAGCTACTAATATAAATGAATAAATCTTAAGAAGAATAGAAATTAAACGGAATGTTCAGGTCAAAATTAAAACGAAAAAAAATAACTACAAGCAGGAGTTTAGCCACTGTCCACTCCCCGCCACTAATTGTAAAAGCCTATTGCGTCATTTGCGCTTTACTGTAAACAAATTTTATTACAAATATTTTCTTTTACATTTATTAAAATCGAAAAACAAAAATAAAATTACAGTAAAAAAAAAAAATCTTGAATTGTGGAGCTTCCAGCAATTAAAATCATTATAGGTCAAATATTAAGTTTATTTTTATAAATTCTTTCTAAGGACTGTCCAAGATATATTTAGTTTACAATAAAACACAAATGACGCAATAGGCTTTAGACTTTTACAGCTCAGGGAGAGGGAAGAGGACGTGGCCAAACTCCTATTTGTAGTGATGTGTATTCATTTTAATTCTAACCTAAATATTCAGTTTGATTTTTATTCATTTATATTAGTATCTGTTATCTGTATGTTTGCTAGGATTGTATATTTAATTTATGTTTGTTATGGGTTTTGTTTACTCTTTAATAGTAATTAATTAAAAAAGAAATTCCGGAAAACAAGTTTTTCAAAAAAAAGTAAAGAGCTCCATGAAGCCAAGAATGAGCAGAAATAATGTCAAATAATCTTTCAAGCGTAAAATTACCATAGATCACTATCAATAAATAAATTAAACTCATAACGAACAGAAATTACAATAAATAGCCGAGTCAAACTCTAAACGAGCAAAAATTAACCTGAATAGGGCTGATAACCCCCACTCCTTTTCAAGACCAGAACATGATTTGCGCTTTACTGGAAAAATAATGGATTTTCAGTTTAATTGATATGTGGTGATATTTGTTCCTTAAAATGTTTATATTTTTTATTTATGAAAGTAAGAAAAGTGGAAACATTTAAAACGTATTCTGTTTTCATGTATTTTGTTTTCAACATCTGATTTCCAATCCAATGAGCCTCCTCCGGAGTTTCTACGACCAAGACCGTTATATGCCCTCGCGGCATAACTTACAACCCTTATGCTGAGGGATGTTTGGGGGGGGGGGGGGGGGTTGTCATCCTCAAAGACATAGTTTCTAAGCTTTTCAACTACTCTGAACAAAATGGCTATTTAGAAATTTTGATTAAGTTCTTTAGGGAATTGATGGGCGTGGGGTAGGGGGCTTGTTGCCCTCCAATCACTTTTGACTATTGAAAAATTGCCTTTCAATGTTCAATCAAATGAGCCTTTTTTGAAATTTCCGCAGCAACAAATGGCTATATCAGAATTTCTATCATATACATTTTTGGGAAAATACGAAGGGGGGGGGGTATCCACCCACAGATCACTTTGAATCTTTAAAAGGGTACTAGAACTTCCGATTACCAATTCATTGAGTCATTCCGAAGTTTATACGACCACCCTTTTATAAAAACCTTATATATCCCAAAGGCATAACTTGCAACCCTTGCCCTGAGGTCTGTGTGTTTGTGTGGGGGGGATATCATCCTCAAAGACTTATTTTTATGAAATTTTCACTACAATGAACTAAATGGTTATCTCAAAATTTCGATTGGATGTGTTTGGGGAAATGGTTGGTGTGGGAAGGGGGTTAGTCACCTTCTAATCATTGTTGACTATTAAAAGAGGCACTTTCCAATCGAATGAGCCGTTTTCGAAGTTTCTACGACAGCAAATGGCCATCACACAATTTCTATCAGATGCATTTCGGAAAAATACGAGGTTTGGGGGGGGGGCTATCCAACCTCTGATCACTCTGAATCTTATAAGGGCTCTAGAACTTCTGATTACTAGTCAAATGAGCGTCCTCCGAACGGTTATGCGATCAAACTTTTATATAAACCTTATATGTCCCAAGGGCAAAACTTACAGCTCTTGCCCTAAGGGCCGTGGGGGAGGGGTTGTCATCCTCAAAGACGTAATTCCTATACCTATCAACTAAGTTGAACAAAATGGCTATCCCAAAATTTTGATTGGATGTGTTTGGGGAAATGGTGGGCGTGGGAGGGAGGTTAGTTGCCCTCCAATCACTTTTTACTATTAAAAAGGGCTCTAGCCCTTTAAATTTCCAACCAAATGAGCACTTGACAAAGTTTTTACGACAACTCCTTTGATACAAAGTGCCCTGGTCTAAAACAAAAAAACAAAACAAACAAATAATAATACTCTGTGCCCACATATTTCTTTACTTAGGCAGCACTATTGCGCAGCCTAAGATTTCTTATACCCGATCAACTTTAAGGTTTATTATACTCAATCAACTTTATGTATCTAAATAACAAAGATTGATATACGTTATGACCAAGTGCTTACTGTCTTTCGATCATTCATCATTTTTTTTTGAAAACCCCAGAATTTTAATCAGGTATTGCATTAAAAGAACAACCTTTTTGTCTGTCTAACTACTTTTGTGAAGAGATGAAAATAAGGTTCGTTTAATTTTCTCGTATTAATTTTGATTTATAAGTTTCTTTTTATCGAGGTGAATTGTAGTTGAATTTTGTATTGACCTCTCCTTCATACACCTTCTTCTCCTTAGCTGTAACTCGCTTAGCTGGCTTAGTCGCTTAGGTTTTACTTCTTCGTAAAAACCTTTATTCTGCGTAACGTCCTCTCTTTAATTACAAACTCAAATGGTGATTCTGTCTCATCTGACAGTTCTTTTTTTGTTAACGCATTGAGTTGACGATGATTTACTAATATCATTACAGTAAGATATCCTGTAAAAAGCACTGTCATGTAACTGTTCGATTATTCAAGCCATCAGTGGCGTCATTTTGTCAAAATAGTGGGAGGGGCAAAGTTTGAGCTAATTTTCCCAAATCAAGTGAAAATGACAGTGAAAACTGAAAACTGATCCATATATTACCAGAAAGGTAAAGGTATACTGAAGAAAACTGACCCGTTTCTCTGGATACTTGAATTATGCAGGCACAATTTTTGCAGAAACTAAATTTCAGCTAGGGGGGTGGGAGCAAACTGAGGTCTAGAGGGGGAAAGATCAAGGTTGGACAACCCAGATAAAGCTGGAATGATGTTAATCTAGGCTTGGTGTCGTAATTGAGCATGAAACAGGGTCAGACACAAGAGGAGTGTCCACCAATGTATCAACCTCGCAAGACTTAGTGGTACGAAGAAATTGTGGTGGTTGTAAGCTAATTTCTTGTTAGTTTCTGATCCTTTCGACTAGTTTGAATATACTTTTTTGAGGGACGAGTAAAACGTTAGTCGTTCTGAAGGGGAAAAAAACATTGTTTCAAAAAATTTAGATCATAATGGAATTATAATACTTTCACTTGATTGGGCTTCAATTGTTTCTATGATCAATATTTGTTATTTCAGTTTTGCTTTTATACATCTCTGAGGTAAAATCTCGTATCCTAGATTTTACAGCAGTGATTCCACGTGTTTGAACATCGGTCGAAAAACAAAAAGCAAACAAATTAAAGTGCAGCAATAAAAGGACAAAGGATAACATGCGCATCATTCTTATAATATTTACGCGTACAGTATCCATTCTAAAATGGGACCTTTGGATGACTTTGGGTCCTTGTTCACGGTCCATAGGATCAGGCGTGTATTTGGCTAAAATTAAATTTCAGATCAAGCTTCAGCTTTATAATATGCTAACTCAGAAATCCATAAATACTAATTTTTTACAGAAGGACTTGTCACCTTTTGCGTTTTGTTGGGCTCGGCAGATGAAGCAATCATGCCTTGGACCGGACTCTAAATGCCAACACTAAGGCCAATTGTACACCCTTGGGCTCTGTTCCACACTTTCAAGGCAACTAACTCGATGTTCCAATGTGACCTGACGATTTTACGGGGATATTGTATCTAATTTCTTCAGTGTATTGGTTTCTTCAGATTTCTAAACGTTGCATATTGTTGCAAAACCATATCTAATATTCCTTTGATTTCGTCTGGTTTCATAAGATTATTAAATTTAATTCCATGAAATATGAAGTGGAATAAGAGACGATCGTGGGATATTTGAGCGAGGCACCGATTGGTACCATGAGAAAAAAGTTGTGAATAACTTTCTAGTTTTCAAGCAAACACCCTTTTTTAATCTAACTTTCTGTTTTAACCTCTTTATTGACAATGAACATATGAACTTAACAGGCGTGGTGGAATTTTTTTTTTTGATGCACGAAGCTCGTCAAAGTCTCAAAAACAGATAAAGCCTATGATCTGACAATAAATATCTGTAAATTTCGTTGGGAACCCCCACTTGCTGCCAATTTGTTGCTTTTTACTTTTAGTTTTTTTTTCTGAATAGCAACGAGGCTATTGTAGTTATTACCACTTGAAGCTGCTAAAATATTTAGGAAACAAATAGAAATTATTATTATTCAAAAAAGATCATTAAAAAAAGAGGCATATAGGGATTTCTATGAAGCGTTTATTTTTGGTGGACATCTCTTTAGATTTGGGACGGCAGAAACGCATTGCGTTTTTATATTTGTTAATGGGAAATGTCTATTATTATTTTTTCTATATTTTTTGTTGAAAAAAATAATGAATAATTCATAATCTTTAAAATCTGTTAGATTACATTATGGCTGTCCTAAATTATCAGATACTCAGCATGTTTTCACAGTTGGTGTTTGTCTCCCACCGTATTGACTGTTTTAACTTTAAATATTACTATTGAAATATCTGACCTACTTCCGAAATCAAAGTAAGCCATGCACATATTTCACTAATAGTGGTGTTTTCACGCATTCTGGAATCTGAGTCATGCAAGACTTTCAATCTGCAGCATTGGAGAATCAAATGTTGGGCTCTGGATAGGTCACCCTCACCAATTGAAATGCAATAGTTAAAAATTATTAAGATTGCGGTATGAATAATTGCTCTAAAGCACAAGACACTAAGCACATATTTGAGAAATGTTTTTTGATTTTTATTGAATTGGTATGTAGGCTAAGGCTTTTCAAAAATGATGTTCATAAGTCTGAGCCTAGTATTGCAATATAGAGGCCAAATGTAAATAACCTTAAATAAATTTTCAGCAAAAAGAGTATTTAAAAATTTCTCAGGCAGTTGATACATACCACGTATGTCAACATTAAAGATTACAGAATAAGTGAAAACAGATTAAAAATTCAAAACCACCAAAATTAAGTGTATTTATATGCAGTAATATATATATATATATATATATATATATATATATATATATATATATATATATATATATATATATATATATATATATATATATATGTTTATGAAACTAATGTTTATGAAAAGGTAAATATAGAGGATGAGAATTTAATTGAAAAGACTGAAGAAATACTTTTTAAAAATTTTAATATTAAAATAAATGACAATGATAAAAAGTTCCCTTTCCTATATTGGACTGTAAAATTTCATAAGAATCCCCCTAAACCACGGTTTATTGCTGGAGCAGCTAAATGTCCAACCCGCATTGCTGCTACTGACCTCTCTTTAATTTTAAAGGAAATTGTAAATAAACTTAAAACCTATTGTTCTGGTATTAAAAAATTTTCGAATTTTAATCCATATTGGAGTGTTAATAATTCACTGCAGGTGATAGATTCTTTAACAATGGTTTCAGCTAAAAGAATTGAGTCTTTCGATTTTGCGACAATGTATACTAATTTATCACTCAATTTAGTGTTAGATAATTTAAAAACTGTTATAAAGAAATCTTTCCTCTTATCTAGTAAAAGGTTCTTAAAAATAGACAGTTATAATAAAAAAGCCATATGGACAAACTGCTTTAATACTACAGTTAACTTGAGATGTTACAGCTTGGATATGATTTTTGAGTTATTGGAATTCGTTTTATACAATACTTATATAAGATTTGGGGGTGATTTGTACAAGCAAATTATGGGAATTCCCATGGGGGGGAATGCCAGCCCATTTATAGCTGACTTGTTTTTAAGTCAACTAGAATATAAATATATGATGGATAAGAATAATCCAATTAATTTAAAACATGCTTTGTCAAATAATAAAAGATATTTAGATGATATTTTGGTCTTAAATTGTAAGGATTTCATTGATATTTCTAAAAATATATATCCATCAGAGCTTATTCTTGAGCCTAGTCATGGCGCTGGTCATGAAGATCATTTCTTAGATTTAAATATTAATATTTGTGATAATAATAAATTAAGTTTTAAAATGTATAATAAAACGGATGATTTTGATTTTGAAGTGATTAGTTTCCCATTCCCTGAAAGTAATATACACTCAAATATCACATATTCAGCGTTTTTCTCACAGTTACTTCGTTATGCAAGGATTTGTAGTAATTATATTGATTTTAAAAATAGATGTAAAATCTTAAGCCAAAAATTGATATCAAGAGGTTTTTCTGCAAATAAATTAACATGGCAATTTAAAAAATTTAGTTTTCATTATAACGAACTTTTAAATAAATATCAAAAGAATTATCTAGAAATACTTAAAGAAATTTTTGACTAATTTCGGAGGTTCGAGAAATGTTGTCACAGCGCCATTTATTTTGAATTGTGTTTCTATTTGAGCGGAATTTTTAAAAAAATTAGCCACATGGTAAAGATGAATTATATAATTGTTTAGTTCATTCAGGTTTTTTGCAATGTGTTAATATTTGTGATTTGGTAAAATTTATAATATTTAGTTTACTTATTGTTGCTAAAGGGAGGGATATATTAACAGGATAAGCTTGTTTTGGTTTTACTTGGTTGTTTTACATTTGCTGTTTTTTTTTCATAGACATGTATTTTGGGGGTGATACCTGACGCGGGGATGCCATGGATATTCTGTGGTAGCCACAACACTGTGCTGGGTAGAGAATTTAGAGTGGCGAAACCCTATATAGGCCAGTGTATTCTCCTGATGAGCCCTTATGTTGGGTGTTGCCTCTGAATTATTTGTCTATATTATTTTTTCTATGGTTTGGTAAATGACGACTTATACTTATTGACGACATGACTGCCTGTCCATGGATTATTCTTTATGGTTGATTGTGTGTGGCTATGCTGTTTGACCTATGTGATTGTATGGATGAGTAGGGTTAAGGCCTCATTCAAGTGCTGGTCTATATTAATCACTAATTTAGGAAAACAGTCTTCCTTTTCTCCTTCTGTCTCCTTTTTTTTTTTTTTTTTTTTTTTTTTTTTTTTTTTTTTTTGTGTTTGTGCTGTAGCATTGGTGATTTCTCTTTTCATGATATATATATATATATATATATATATATATATATATATATATATATATATATATATATATATATATATATATATATATATTTATTTATTTATATGCAGTAATATATATATATATATATATATTTATATGCAGTAATATATTTACTATATTAGCAATATATATTTAATATATTGCTAATTTATATATTAAATTAGTATTATATATATTATATATAGTAAATTAGTTAATTTATATATTTTATATATAGTAATATATTTACTATATATATATATATATATATATATATATATATATATATATATATATATATATTATGTATAGTAAATTAGTTAATTTATATATTTTATATATAGTAATATATATATATATATATATATATATATATATATATATATATATATATATATATATATATATATATATATATATATATATACATATAGGTATAGTCTTTTCGATGTAAAGAAAATAAACTGGCTAATTTAAACTTTTAATTTAAGCTATTTATTTTCATTGTAGTGAAGTACAAATTACACTATAATAATTATATATTCACTATACAAGTCGTCAACATAAAACATTTGGAACAATTCTTTCAATTTTGTTGTTTTAAAAATACTCTTTCAGTAAGTGTTTGTTGTTGCTTAAAATTGTCTACTGATATTTCTGGGTACCCGACTGATGACCGTATTTGAGACAGTAAGCTGTAGAAAAGGTGTGGTTCAAGCCATAATGAAAGAAAGGCTGAAATGGCTATGACCTTTCTCCATTCTCCGAATGAAGGATGATAGACTGCCAAAGATTGTCCTTTTTGGCCAACCGTCTAGGGCTAAACCAAAAGCAGATGTCGCAAGGAAAGAGGGTTTCAGAGGGACTGGTGCTGCGGTTAGTTCTTAGTAGTAGCTATAAGTTTGCCTAATCATTCAATATTGTTTTTGTTCGTTTTCGGTTTCATATTTTCGCGAATAGAAATTTTATCCGTTTAGATATCCTATGCAAGCTAGTTCTTTGTCGTTTTAATTCTTAAGTTTCCTCTTTACTTTTAGTCGAAACGCTTTATTTAAAAACCTGTATTCATAAAGTAATACTAATTATCAGCCCTCCTTGGCTTCAGTATTAATTGAATTACGTGTGTCTTGTTGCTCAACTGCTGTAAGAAATAAACTTGTAGCTTCTCTGTTGTAAATGCTAAATCTGAGTCCCGTAACCTAATCTTTATACGCGTTCAAGGAATAAGTTTTTTGTAGCGGTCTCAGATGTTGTGGCTTCATAGAGTAGTGATTCTTTATCAGGTTCCACGTGATCAACAGCGACTTTGACTCGTCATATAATCACAGTAGATTTGAAGAATGAAGCAAATTTTTCACTGCTATCTAACACCGCATGGTGAGTGAGTTTTTTGCTTTGCTTCAATCTGCATTCCTGCGAACGAACAATGAAAACTACCTCAATTTGTGCAAAAATACATTGGAATAGCTCAGCCATACTATATAAGGTGAGGAGGAAGATGCGTTTAGATTTTCACAAGTTACAACTGTCATATGGTCTGGAATGAATTAAATCATGCAATAAAAATACTGCACGAAAAGTCGTTCGACCGTTCAATCCATTTTGAATGAAATTCAGTGAGAATCGCAGTCACAATGGTTAGATTCCAGAAGGTTTCGAGAAGTGCAATGCTAATTTCCTTAGCCATTCTAAAATAGTAGTCCTAAGAGAATTGTAAAAAAAAAATAATTATAAAGATATCAAAGGAGGAAGTAGTCCATAACGATAGAACCTTGTTACATCCCTAGTTTCAGGTATTGTACAATGGAGAATATAGATAACCCGAGTGTCGCATTTACCCACAGTAAAAAGAGGAAGAAAAACAAGAGCGATACGAGGACGTTTATTGAATCGGTCGGTTGAAGAAAGTCTTGTCTGGCCTTTAAGGGGCTACTTTTTACTTGATGACCAATAGCCGCGCAGGTATTTAGCGCCCCACATTCTTCCACAAGTCTAGGGATTTTCGATAATGTATATTATTTTAGCATATTTTGCTCTCTTTTTTTTTTAGAGAGATCCAGGTTTTCAGCCCGGATGTAAGGACCCTTTTTCCACAAATGAAATACCAATTTTGCCAAACGAGTTCTTCTGTGATTGGGCCAAATGTGGTTTAAAATTTAACGACCCTCAGTTGTTTTATTGGCATGTCCGTGGCCATATAAATTACAGTGAATCAGAAACCTGCGAGTGGAAAGGTAACCTATACTTTATTTTTCAAGTTTGGTTTTATATTTTTTAGTTTTGTTTTTATTGAATTGATGCTTCTGGATCAATTTTCTTACCCGAGAGCAAATATACAGTTCTCTCTCTCTCTCTCTCTCTCTCTCTCTCTCTCTCTCTCTCTCTCTCTCTCTCTCTCTCTCTCTCTCTCTCTCTCTCTCTCTCTCTCTCTCTCTCTCTCCCCTCTCTCCCTCTCTCTTTCTCTCTCGCTCTCTCCTTCTTTCTTTCTTTCTCTCTCTCTCTTTATTTTTCTAGATCTCTCTCTCGCCTTACATATAGTCGCTCTAGTTAATATCGCCTATGCTTAAGAACCGTACCTGAAACTCTTATTAAGTTGCCTTCTAGTAATTTTAGTGCTAAGACTTATCTTTCTAAGACTTATCTCTCTCTTTCTCTCTCTCTCTCTCTCTCTCTCTCTCTCTCTCTCTCTCTCTCTCTCTCTCGCTCTCGCTCTCGCTCTTTCTTTCTCTCCCTCTCTCTCTTCTCTCTCTCTGTTTTTCTCCCTCTCTCTCTCGCCTTACATATAGTCGCTCTAGTGAATACCGCATATGCTTAAGAACCGTACCTGAAACTCTTATTAAGTTGCCTTTTAGTAATTTTAGTGCTAAGACTTATCTTTCTAATTTTTTTTGATTTGATTTTCTTTGTATAACTTTTTCTTAGGGTGCCGTTACAAACACGGATGCAGGAGTAAATTTTTAAGGCATCTGATGAGGCACAGTGGAGAGCAGACTCATTCGTGTCCATTCTGTGGTCTTTCTTTTTCCGGAAAAGAACGTTTAAAGGAACACTGGCTGAGGGTGGAACATGTTCCTGTTGGTGGTGCGCCATTTGAATGTACTAGATGTTCAAAAACATTTGTCAGTCTTGTTCTGCTAAAAGTAAAGCATTTTTATCTTATTATTTCGTTTTTTTACAACAATGACTAAAGATCGTGATGGCTGTTAACATCTTTCATCAGAATATCCGAATAACATTGCATGTGAAAATCTCGTCTATTAGTCGAACAAGTAAAAGTTCAATCTGGACGAATCCTTTTATTAGACAGTGAAAACAATTGTAAATCTCTAGATATTACATACACTTTGTGGTGACATCACGTCACTGTGCTTATGATCGAAATATCCAGAGATTTTATAACTGTTTTTGCTGTCTGATAAAAGGATTTATCCCTATTGAACGTTTCTTAGTTTGTCATAGAAAGCCAGTGTGGTCTTTGAAAATTCCTACGTAATACATTAGTAATTGGTTATCCTCGTTTTATGAAGTGAAACTGTAGACCATATTAGTCTATGCCTTAGGCTTGGAACTTAGTTGCATTCTCTGTGAAGGAATAAGTCAAACCATGCAATAGATGGACTTATATGCTGAATTTTTCGTCCCATGGGGAGAATTCACTTCCTTCCTCTTCCTTCTTGTGCAGATATGAATTTGAATACTGTCTTGTATTCTCTGCTATATTTTCACTTTTTTCCAGTGTTCTTTTATATTTAGTTGTCACAACGTCACTTGTTCTTGGTCTATTACCAAGACTAACACAGTTACGCAAGCTCTTGCTTCATAAAGATCTATATAAAGCCTCTCTCTTTACACCCTCCCATGAAGTTTCAATTTCCCTTGAATCTTTCTTTAAGTCATCCTTCGAATCCAACCGATAGCAATCTGATTTCTATTCAGCACTAGCTGTTGGGGTGGCGCTTAGCCCCCCCGCGTGCGTAAGTCGTTACGTGCCATATTAGTTAGGCGCCATTGTAGTTGTGTCCCTGTGTCCCACCTGTGAATATAGATAGATATATATATATATGTTCTTAACTCCGTAAAACTTGCGTATATACAACATTCTTCGCTGTCCCATTGTCTGTGCATATAAATAGATTGTCAGGTTTACCGACTCTTGAACATGCAACATATAATTGTCCATGGGAAAAACAATCCGTATTCAGATCTATACCTCATTATTCTAATGATTGTCCTTGAGCTTTGTTGATGGTGATTGCTAATCGAACATTCCCTGAATCCCCGTCGTCATTTATATATCCTCTCTGTGCCCCCCGGCGTCCCCGTTGTAGTTGTGTCCCTGTGTCCCGGTCGTCATTTATATTCCCTGTGTCCCGGTCGTCATTTGTGTCCCGGTGTCCCAGTCTGTAATTTCTCTTTGAGCGTCCCGGTCGTCATTTATATTCCCTGTGTCCTGATCGTTATTTGTGTCTCGGTGTCCCGGTCTGTAATTTCTCTTTGAGTGTCCCGGTCGTCATTTATATTCCCTGTGTCCCGGTCGGCATTTGTGTCCCGGTTGTACATGGGGAAAACAATCCGTATTCAGATCTATACCTCATTATTCTAATGATTGCCCTTGAGCTTTGTTGATGGTGATTGCTAATCGAACATTTCCTGTGTCCCGGTTGTCATTTATATATCCCCCCTGTGCCTCCCGGCGTCCCCGTTGTAGTTGTATCCCTCTGTCCCGATCGTCATTTATATTCCCTGTGTCCCGGTGTCCCAGTTTGTAATTTCTCTTTGAGTGTCCCGGTCGTCATTTATATTCCCTGTGTCCCGGTGTCCCGGTCGTCATTTGTGTTCCGGTGTCCCGGTCTGTAATTTCGTCAGTCGACAAACAACTTCATGACGGCATAATGCTCAATCCTTATAATGACTTCAGTCGACAAACATGCATGACGTCAGTCAATACACAACACACAAACAACTTATTTTATATAGATAGATTAGACGGTTGACCGAAAGAACCAATCTTTGGTAATCTGTCATCCTTCTATTCCGATCCTTTATGCAATACAATCGTGATAAATTTACATAAACACTATTTATGAAGAACTATAATCATTTATTTAAACCCTGATTACAAACAGCAAAAAGCCTATGATTTTTTCTTCTTTGGAATAGTAAGAGACCAACCTCAAAGAATCAGCCTGCTAACTGAGTTTAATATATGCAATGGTTTGTTATCGTAATGGTCGTCTTTTAATATAGCAACCTGCGATTATGACGTCATTCATCAATCTTGCTCACGAAAAATGCAGTTTTTTGTAAAGAATTTATTCTACGTTAAAAAAAATTTTTTCTATTACAAAAGGCACTAGATATGCCAACTTCCTTTAAAACGGGCCATTAAAGAGCTTTCTATGATGTTCTTGTGCTCCGCTATGTAAGCGGAACAGACGGAAAAAAAGATGGTGTTTATACAGATATCGTAGTTCAAGTAACTTATCATGCTTTTCAAGCCAATAGATTTTCTTCGCTATTCAACCCAATTGTCGGGAGGTTTCCTGTATAGGGGTTTCAAACAAGGGGGTTCTAATGGTGTACTTCTTGTTTTGATCTCACACTATGTCCAGGAGTTATGGGCTATTGTATTTTTCAGTATTGGACATGATCGTCTCTTGTTAGGTTGCCAGCTACAGCTGAAACCCAGATCTGAATCATACGGCTTCTCGTTGCTTTTTATTGGCATAGCTGAATCGTGTATTGCTTCTTCCTTGCGGCAAACTGTTTTTTATAGTTTTATCTTTTTAAGTTAAATTTGTGTAAAATTCTTACTAGTTTTGGTTTTGTCTTCGAGTTTGTTGTCTATTTTAGTAAAAAATTGTTTTATTATTGCAAAAATTTGTCAGATATTCTGACTTTGTTTGTTATTTAGACTTTATTATTCGTCGTTCATTAAAGCGTAGAGATTTAAAAGTTATTAAGAAATGTACGTGTCTCCTTTATCTTAATGCCCAAACATAAAATTTAATAAAAAAAATCCAATGCAAGTAAAGAGCTATGTTAAAACCTGAGAAAATCAAAAATAACCCTGAATGAGAGGATGGTATATCGTCAACCCTGCACTTGGGAGGTTCAAGCGTTGCTAGTGCTTTAATGAATAAAACGGATTTTTAGCCTTTTTGTTGGGAACTTTATATACTTAAATGCTTAATAGATCTTTCAATTGTAGTCGCCAATTTAGCATATGTTAGCATATATTTAGAAGGTCGCAAGTGGACGGCTGAAGGGGGCAATAACTCCATTCAAATACCTTATGTGATTTTACTGTTTTTTGTTTTAATATTTTTACTTTCAGTTTGCTAAGAATTTATTTATTTTCTTTTAATTTTATGGAAACGTATTAAGTATGCTTAGATCTTGATAAACAGTGTGTAGAATTTCCTATTGTTTTTACGTAACACTAAAACACTTAATAAAGAAACATAATCATATGTGCTTTTTTGTTATTATCAGTACTCAGTATTTGGAGATCCAATATTCCGGGTTTTGTGGTTCAGCTGCACAGGGCGGGATGCAATGATAGTATGTTTATATGATTGGTAATCATTTGGGCGTGCCTGGGAATGACGGATTGATGTCTGTTGAGGCGAGGCCACTTAATTTTGCTTCTCTTTGCGAATCCTTTCTATGATAATGCACTTGTAAATAATTCTCCACCAGCTTGTTATTCATGCTTGCATGATGTTGCTAATACACCGATCCCGAATGATGTGAGAATTGGATTTGTGAACACCCTAGGTCTTCTAAATAGTATGAATGGAATAATTACTTTACTCCCTTCAAAATCTGTCAGTATTCTTCGTGTTTGCGAATCTTTCAAAAAGCTCGTGACGACAAGGAGCAAAGAGCAAACCGGCTCAATAGTAACCGAAACTCTAAAAAATGGAATTTTGAAACCAATAGTTACATTAAAAGAATCGCATTTTGATGCTGATTTGAAATATATCAGTCTTACTTCAAGATTAGTCTTACACATCAAAAGTTAAGAGCATGAGAAAATTTGCCTCGTTTTAGAAAATAGGGGAAACACCCCCTAAAAGTCACAGAATCTTAACGAAAATCCCACCATTAGATTCAGTGTATCAGAGAACCTTACTGTAGAAGTTTCAAGCTCCTATTTACAAAAATGTAGAATTTTATATTTTTTGCCAGAATACATATCACGGATGCTTGTTTATTTTTTTTTTTTTTTCTTGTTGTTTTTTTTTTCCCAGGGATGATCGTATCGACCCAGTGGTCTTAGAATGTCGTGAGAGGGCTCATTCTAACAGAAATCAAAAGTTCTAGTACCCTGTTTAAATGATCAAAAAATTTGATTCCACCTACGCCCCCTCGCACGCTCATTTTCCCCCCAAAGTCACCGGATCAAAATTTTGAGATAGCAATTTTGTTCAGCATAGTTGCAAAACTTAATAATTATGTCTTTTGGGACGACTTAATCCCCCACAGTCCTCGGGGGAGGGGCTGCAAGTTAAAAGCTTTGACCATTGTTTACATATAGTAATGGTTATTGGGAAGTGTACAGACGTTTTCAGGGGGACTTTTTCGTGTTGGGGGGTGTCGGATGGATGGGGTTAGATGGGAGGATCTTTCCATGGAGGAATTTATCATGAGGGAAGAGAATTTACATCAAGGGGGCGCAGGATTTTCTAGCAATATTAAAAAAAACAATGTGAAAACTAATTTTAAAAAAGTTTTTCAGCTGGAAGTAAGGAGCAGCATTAAAACATAAAACGAACAGAAATTATTACGTATATAAGGATATCCGTCTCCTCCACAATACCTCGCTCTTTACGCTAAAGTTTTTTTTAGTAATTTCAACTATTTATTCTACGGCCTTTGTGAGTCAGAGGTCATTCTTAAAGAATTTGGACAAAATTCAAGCTTTAGCATTGAAGAATTTGGACAAAATTCAATCTTTAGCATAAAGAGCAAGGTATTGACGAAGGGGCAAACCCCCTCATATACGTGATAAAAATACACAAATATAGACGTTCCTTACGTAAGTTAATTTGTAAGTTAGGTATATTTTGGTTGTATGACTTGAAATCCTTTGTCCGTGAGGACAGGGGTTCAAGTCCTGGTGTCACTGGTTATTTGGTTTGGAACGGGGGTAAGTGGCGTAACTCTGCAATCCTAGCTAGAGTTGACCCAGTTCTAAATGGGTTCCTGGAGAAATCTGGGAAGGTAAATAGGAAGGGTGTGCGAAAGCTCAGGTAGGTTGGCCCCCAACCCCCCATTGCATTTTCTGGCTCAAGGGCCATGAAATGGAGATCAGCACCGCTGGTTTGGACTTTCGTGTCTTTTGTCTTTATTTTTATCCTTTTAAGCTCTTTATCCTTTTGCGACTAATAGCTGTATAAACACAAGGAAAGTATAAAAAAAAGTATTGAATTCTGATAGTTACTCAATATATTTTGATTCAGCTCTAAGCAATCGCATTTTTGAAGATCCGTGTCACTAGGTATTTTTTGAGGAAATTCAGTGGAAAAAAAACTGTCCGTGAAGCAACTAAAGTTATCTTAAATTCATAAAATAGTACATCGTTGAATAGAGACTTGGGTGAGTAAACACTTAACCATATGTACGCAAGTTTAATATATCAGTAGCCAATCAAAATGATTCTTTATCCAAATTACATACAAACCTAGTGGCCAAAAAGTTAACACTGCAATAAGGAATTATTCAAACCTTTAACAAAATTATATGTCATGAATCAATAACTTTTTTTTGTTAGGCTTCAGCAAACTTTATCAGTGCATCATTATTTGTACCAAAGAGTTTTGAGTGAGTTAGATTCTTATTTGTTTCTTTGTTTAGTCTTTGCATTATATTTTGGTGAAGATGGTTGCTAGTCATATAGCCGAAATTTTCGCTTGAATTGTATTTTGATCACTGTCCTAAAAAAATTCCTCATTAACTTCTTATATTTTGTCTGTCTTAATATTGTAGTTCAATAATGATTATGCCCCAGATATCACTGATTCCGTGGTCCGACCAATAATTACCTACCTTCCAGCTGTGACGTTATTTCTTGGCATTTTTCCAGCTATTGTTGTCGCTCTTATGTTTGTTGCTCATATATTTTGACACTTGCCGTCTCTTTGTCTGTGTCTGTCGTTGCCTATAGCTAACCTTATTTTAATTTCTATGTCAATGATTTAAAAAGTGAATACTCTTATTTTCTAAAAATTTCCTAGGACCTCCAAACAATTTGATCAGTTGCGAAATGAGACTGAAATAGTTCCTGACCCAATCTAATTTGATACTGTATATAATATAAAGCAATTTGCTATTTTAATTCATAATAAATCATGTTCTATTAGGAGGCTAGTGCTACCGGTAATAGGAACAAAGTAGCATATACCTGATTAATATACCTGAAAAAATAAGAGTATTTTTCTGGAATAATTTATTATTAATTATTATTATAAGACACAATATGAATTATTATTATAAGTCACAAAGACAGCGAGTCTTAATAATTTGAGGCCTAGATCTGGAGAATTTCCTAAGCAAATCCTTTCTTCTCTCCACGTTCCCGGAATAGAATTACACTAAATTTCCTCCGTTGAATCCTAGTTGAGAGTCAACTTTTTCCCATCAAGATTGGAAGTGCTCTCTCTTTCCCGTTATATGATAGAAAACACAAGAATTTCTTTTTCTCTTCTTTTTTTCTCTCTCTTTCAATCGGGAAAGCGGAAGATTTATGGGACGACCAATTAAGCGTGGGGGTCTTTGGCAATATTTTTAGAATAGGTTGTTAAGAGTGAAAATATTATTAATAAAGGGGAAAAGTCCGTTAATCCTTAGTAAGAAGAAAAGTTTTTATGATTAACTTATTTTGCCGTTAGTTTAGATATTTTCGCGCTGTATTCTGTTTCTGTGCGTGCTTGTAATTTGTACTGTTGTTTAATTTTCTTGCTTGTGTGTTATTTATTTATATTATTGTGTGTATATGGCCCTTAGGCTTTTGAAATACACTTATCTATCTATCTATCTATGCTCGTAATTTGAGGTTCGAATTCTGAAATGAAAAGATGAAAATGCTTAACTTGAAACCACTTAAAATAAAGCAGAATATTTGAACTAAGGAGCTTATCCATCATCTACCTATACCAAAATTTTGCATTAATTATTTTAACTAACTATCAAACAGTTCGTGTTAACGAACTGTAGTAAGGAGCGACCCGGCTCGATAGTAACCGAAACTCTAAAAAATGGAATTTTGTTACCAATAAGTTATATCAAAAGAATCACGTTTTAATGCTAATTTTAAATATATAATGTACATAAAGTTTAGTCTTACCCATCAAACGTTACGAGCCTGAGAAAATTTCCCTTATTTTGAAAATAGGGGGAAACACCCCCCAAAAGTAATACAATCTGAACGAAAATTACACCATCAGATTCAGGGTATCAGAGAACCCTGATGTAGAAGTTTCAAGCTCCTATCTACAAAATGTGGAATTTCGCATTTTGTGTCAGAAGACAGATGACGGATGCGTGTTTATTTGTTTTTTTTTTTGTTTTTTTTGTGTTTTTTTTTCCAGGGGTTTTCGTATCGACTAAGTGGTCCTAGAAAGTCACGAGAGGACTCATTCTAACGGAAATTAAAGGTTCCAGTGCCCTTTTTAAGTGACCAAAAAATTGGAGGGCACCTACATCCCCTCTCACGTTCATTTTTTCCCAAAGTCACCGGATCAAAATTCTGAGATAGCCATTCTATTCACCATAGTCCAAATACCTAATAACTATGTCTTTGGGGACTACTTACTCCCCCACAGTCCCCGTGGGAGGGGCTGCAATTTTCAAACTTTGACCGTTCAAACTTTGACTGGGGGGGGGGGGGGGGTACGTGGGAGAATCTTTCCATGGAGGAATTTGTCATGGGAGAAGAGAATTTCAATGAAGGGGGTGCAGGATTTTCTAGCTCTATTTAAAAAAACAATGAACAAATGCACATGAAAGGTTTTTTCAGTTGAAAGTAAGGAGCAGCATTAAAACTTAAAACGAACAGAAACTAGCACGCATAAGAGGGATTCACCTCCTCATAATACCTCGCTCTTTACGCTAAAGTATTTTTAGTAATTTCAACTATTTATTCTACAGCCTTTGTGATTCAGGGGTCATTCTTAGGGAATTGGGTCAAAATTTAAGCTTTAGTGTAAAGAGCGAGGCATTGGCGAGGGGGTGAACCCCTCATATACGTAATAAAAACATACGAATATAGAAGTTCGTTACGTAAGTTAATTCGTAAGTTACGTATATTTTTTACTAATAAAAATGTTCGTAAAAAATTAAAAGTTCTAATTGCCTTTTTATGTAATCAAAAAATTGGAGGGCAGCTAGGCCTCCTCGCCGCTCCTTTTTTGCTCAAAATCTTCTGATTAAAACTATGAGAAAGGCCATTATGGAAAACAGACAAAAGCAAGGTACGGCCGGATCACCCAAAAGGAAAGACACCATCTTAAACTATTTAAATAAACGCTATGTCAGACTAGCCCATCACTCATTGGCACACACGGGTCTACAGGGGACAGAGTAAGACTTTATATTATATTTGGGGGGAGTGCATTTTAGGAAAATGGCAGTATGTATGCCATTATCTTACATTTTTGCAAGCGGTGTCTTTCGAACTAATCTCGGAGGAAACTTTCATGATCTCGTGTTCAGGGATAGCCCTTTAGTTGGTATATATTTTTTTGAAATCTGAAATTGCTTCGTGAACCAAACTCAGTGATTGTTGTCTCATTAAGGTAGTGATTAGACCAGTGCAAATGAAAGCCAGGTTCATTTTTGAAACCCATTCCCACCCTTGGAACAGGAGCTTTGGTTAGGAAAAATTTTCCCCCTGCATATTCATGAAGCAAACTCTCCTATGATGCTCCTGTAGAAAAATGGTTGTTAGGGGGGAGGAGATTTTGAATTAAGGATGTGAGAGGAGAAAAGTATGAATCTTGTAAATCTCTTGAATAGGAGCCACCTTTGAAGCATGGAATTCTTATAAATCTCTTCATTATTTTTTTCTTTTAGGCCAACGGAATTAGATGCTCTTGTTTTTGGCCATGTCTTCACCCTACTGACCACCTCAATGCCAGAAAATTCACTAGCTTCTATTGTGAGGTCACATTCTGGTTTGATTGCCCTCGTGAAAACTATTGAAGATAGATACTTCAAAGATCCCGAAGTCACGAGAACCTAAGGAAGTAACTTAAGTGTAACCGTCTTATAAATAGCTATTGTATGTTATATTTATGATATTCATCTAGATTTTTTTTTTCATTTTAAGAACTGTTCAAAATATGTCAGGTATCTTCGAAGCCGTAATCAAAGACTAGTGCATGGTTTCTCAATTAAGGGTCCTGTGATTCACTTAGTAGAGGTTTTGAACTGGTCTCTGAACTTCCCGAGAAAGTCTTTTTTTTCTTTTCTTTTCTTTAAAAAAAATTCGAAAAGAATTCGGTATTTTCTGCTGAATGGTTTATCTTCCGTTTGGAATGTATCCGATCTGTTTCAGAAAAAAAAAAAACTTTAGGGCAGGATTTTATGTACATTTGATGGTTAATTAGTCTATTGTCTAAAGAGAAAGACTTGGAGGATGTCCTTGTCGAAATATTTCCTTTTTTTTTGGTTTTCATAGTTTGCTACTGGTTGACAAAATCCTCGTTTTTTCTCATCTATTCGAATTTATTATTCATTTTTTATATCCCTTTTCTCTTTGTTTCATACGCCATGTGTAGCCAGTATGGTCTTAGAATGTACTGAAGTAAAGAGTAAAACCAACAATTAAAAAGAACAAAATTTCACGTTTCTCAACTTATGCAACTTGTATTTTTAAAACTGGTGCAAAAAGACTGATGATATTTCTTTTCGTTGTAAAATTGATTAAAACTAATCCTTGTTGACAACCCACAAAAAAAACAAAACAAGAATGATGGTTTAGGTGCCTAAAGGTCATTAAATAGCAGCAGAAAACAACCGACTAACCTATTAGGCTCTCAATTGTATTTTTCCGACCATGATATCGATAATTATATTTAGAAATTAAATTATTAAACAGTAAAGGAAAAAAAAGATATGCTGTTTTAGTTGTAGTCGGGGATTCGAAGCTAAGAAAGTCGTAAAATAACGATTAAGAACATTTTGTTTGATACACGAGTTCTGACTTCTGGAACTGATTGCTCTGAATATGGTGATTCCATTTAATTCTGATATTTTGAGGACTAGAGATTGCTTCATAGTTTAATGTGAGGTCAACATTAGGACTTGAGAATTCCTTTTAAGTAGATGGCACTGCATCTGCTTGCGTAATTTTGGTGTTATTTTAATTCAAGAATAATCATAGACAGCGCAATAGCGGTTTCTAAGTAAAGAGTGATGTTGGCACAATGTTTTTTTTTTTGGGGGGGGAGGGGGGGGGGGTCGGTTTTAGACGAGGACACTTCGCATCGAATGAGTTGTCATACAAGTTTCGGAAAGGCATCATTCAATTGGAAATTGAAAGGGCTAGTGCCCTTTTTAATAGTCGAAAGAGTGATTGAAGGGCAACTAACCCATTTCCACACCCATCACTTCCCCAAACACATCCAATCAAAACTTTGAGATAGCCATTTTGTTCAACGCAGTTGAAAGATCCGGAAATTATGTCTTTGAGGATGACAACCCCCCTACAGCCCCCAGGGTAATGGTTGTAAGTTATGCCCTGGTATATATAGAAAGGGTGATCGTATACTTTGGAGGGGCTCATTAGATTTTTAATAAGTAGTTCTAGTGCCCTTTTTAAGATTCAGAATGATCAGAGGGTAGACCCCCCCACCCTCTCTCTTACCTCCTATTTTCTCGAAATACATCTGATAGAAGTTCTGAAAGGGCCGTTTGTTGTTTTAGGAACTTCATGCCTTCAATTGGCTCAAAATGACTATCGTATCCATTTTGTTCCAACTTCATGAGAACTTCAATGCCTGAAATGTGATTGTTACCTTATTTGATTTTGATGAAATGGGTTTGTAGACGAAATTGGATATCCTCTTCCTCTCGCCAAAGTTCTTTTTAGCCTATCTTGTGGACCTGTTAAGCTATTTCTACCTTTTTAAATTGTGTGAAAAGTTTACTTTGGACTTTCTCAGGCAATCTACAATCAATTGTCTTGGATTTTCCCCCCTCAAAAAGACAAGTCTTTGAACCTTATATTTGGACTATAATCAAACTTTGAGTAGCGAGCATTGGAGTTGCGCATTTTTATTGAATTATTTCTGATGTAGACAGCGATAGTATACGATCGGTGGGTGACAGGACACGGGTTTACTCGCCCGTGCTAAATTTCATACCGACGAATTTCGAATATGGAATAGAAGATGAAGTGATAATTAAGTGTGCCGTTGAATTTTTTGACGGATCAGTCATTTCTTCTGCTAAGGTGGAATTTTGGAACAAAGTTAACAATGATATCCAGCCACCAAAGCGTATTGGTGCTAAGGCAGCGTCGAATAATGTTAAGAATATTCTCGATTTGCTACGTAAGTGTGATAATGACGATTTAAATATTCCTTGCTGAGTCATTCGTGTACCTACTGAAGTCCCCTGGGTACCAGCGGTAGCATATTCCAGACTAGCTGTGGGCAGATGTTAAAAGCTATGTCTTCTAAAATGGTGTCTTACGAAACCAATTTCCCATCCTTTTCGTCTCGCAACGATGAAAATCATGCCACTGTGATTATCTTTAATGTTCCCCGGGATCTGAGCAATCCTACGAAACGCAGACAAATTCTTGAACAAGTTTGCGGTCATGAATTGATTATGTTGGTTAGACCTGTTGGTGACAAGATGATTGTGTCCATTGATAAAACTGCCGCCCCGGAATTCTGTGTCTCGGCCCAGTCTGTCCTACCCTACTCAATCGGGAAAATGAAAGCCAAAAAGTACTATCATTTAGTTAAAGGCATTGAAAGTGATTTTGAACTCGGTTTGTTTAAGGAGGTCCCTGGGATCACTGATGCTACTCGTCTTGGCAACTCGGATTCTGTTAAGCTCTGTTTTACGGATGCCAGGTCACTCGACCATGCTTTGAAGGATGGTATTCGGATTGAGTATGAATCAATTTGAGTATCTCTTTTTCATGATCTTCCACGATGCTGTAACAAGTGCCGTTCACCCAACCACCTACTGGTGGCGTGCGAAAGTTCTTTCCCGAAATGCTCTCGATGTGCTGGTCCTCATGAGGCAACACGTGATTTGTCCTGTCAAATGTAGCCCAAATGCGCTAACTGTGATGAATCTCATGTTTCTTATAGCCTACGGTGCCCTATTTTACGTTATATTGTTAACAGCAGAAAGAAAACCCCAAACCTTAAATGAATGAATTAGACTATACAAGTACTATACAAGGTTTTACGTTTCTCACGAATTTATCACTGTACAATAATGTTGTTTTTAACTATTACGATGACCAAAATAATCTGCCCACCAACCTCTTAGCTAACCCCGATAGCCCTTTAAACCAAATTAACTGTGAATATCTCGACGCTTTTGATTTTGTGAAAGATGTGAAACCTAAGCTAATTGAAGAGACCAAACTTAATTTAATTTGCTTTAACATCAGAAGCATATGGGACAAGTGGGCTAATGTTAAAGATTTAATTTTAATTAATGATTACTGCCCTTTCAACGTAATTGGAAAAACGGAGACATGGCTTTCGAAATTTGATGATACTAATGAATTTTCCCTCCCTGGCTTTCAAACTTATTGAAAATTAATCAAGTCCTCTGGCAGCATTTCTCTTTACATCCAGTCAAGTCTAAAATTCACCTGGCTATTAGATTGTGAATCCTTATTCTCGCAACCTATGAATAATAGATGCATTTATTCATTAATCGTAGACATAAGTGTAGACGAGAATTTTTTATTTTTTCATTATTTTATAAACCACCCTCATTTCCGACACATTTCTTTTGTAATCTGTTTGATGATTTTTCTGGTTTTATTAATTTACCACAAAAAAAGGCAATAGTTTTTGGGGACTTCAATTGTAATTTACTAAATGTTAGCAATAATAATGATTCTGATTCCTTCTTTAAAATATTTACCTCAAGTGGTCTTCTTCCCAAAATCCTTTTTCCTACTAGAATTGATCCTTTGAGGTCTACAATGTGAGGTCTACTTGAGGCTACTGAAATTGACAACATTTTTGTATCCAACCTGGGAACCCACATATCCTGCAAAATAATATTTTCTGACCTGTTAGACCACTTTCCAATCTCTCTCTCCCTACCTTCCCTACCAGCTACTCAACCCTCTAGAACTGAAAACCCTACGTCTAATAGAATATATAATACTGTGAATAAGAACCGGTTCACGGATCGTTTTAAATCCTTAGACTGGTCCAAGGTTTTGGAAGAAAAAAAAAAGTTACAGGAACAACAAAGATGTAAAACCCCCTGAAAACCTAGCTAATATGCAATGGCAGATCAAATATTAAATTCAGAAATTCTAGCGCAAAGCTCATTTAACATAAACAAATATTTTAATATTATCAGGTGCATCTACCAATTTTCATAAAAGTGTCAAAACTTCAACGTTTACGTAAATAAGCATAGCAATAGAAACTATTATTATGCAAAATCATCCTGATATTTTCTCTTTCTTTTCCTCCTGTCAAGTCTTCACATGGATTTTCATTTCCTTCAGCTTCTTCTCAGAAGCTATGCGCTTTTTCTCTGAATATATATATATATATATATATATATATATATATATATATATATATATATATATATATATATATATATATATATCCATGTATCATCACACATAGAGAGAGAAAGAAAGCGGTTTTTATTACAGAAGTTTCGTAGCTCCTGGCTAACCTAGAGTTGCAAAAACATTATATGTTAAACGTAGACGTAAAAAAATGGCACAATATTACATGGTAAACATAGATAAACTTAGATATAAATAAACATTACGACATTAGATGTCGTAATGTCTTAACATACATGTCTTAATATGAGAATATTAAGTTGGGTTGGGTTTGACAGAAATACTTTTCCAAATCTCATGATGAGATTGCTCAGTCTTTACTCAAGGTACTAGATTTCAAGTTTATTGAGTGCTTCTTGGTAGAGAATATTGCTACATCCTAGGATAATCCTAACTACCCTTTTCTGCACTAACTCTAGGTCGTGCATTAGGTGAATAGTATGCAGTACAGAAGGGCTCCAGACAGGATATGCATACTCCAAGACTGGCTAAACAACGTAAAGGTAGGCGTAGAGGAGACTTTTGACATCGCAACCTAAACGACGCACTTTAGAATATGATTGAAGGGAAGTGTTACCCACCCTAATTACACCGTCAACATATTCGGCAAAGAAACAGTCTTTGGAGAAAATGAGTCACAGTATTTTCACTTCAAATACAACAGGAGTGGGATTTCAAGGAGGCAAAGTCACTTTTTAACCAGGTGCACAGTCTGCATGGATAACATGGTCTTTGTCGCTGAAATTTTTTGCTTTAGTAATAAGATCTTTAAAACCGAGAACCTCGTGCAAGCCCTCATTGAGGAAAATTCTTTCATTCTCAAATAGATTGGTAGTGTAAATTCTCCTCTGTTCTGTTTAATAGTTGAATGTGAAGCCACCCTTTTTTTTACTCACAGATTTTTGTTGATAACTCGACACAGCTCATGCATATTCTTGTATTCCTTGTAGGTTATGGGGGCACCAAACCCTCAAAGGAGAAGTGAAAGGGCCTCAAGTTAATCTTATATGTACAATCCTTTTTCAGGATATCATAACTAGTGATTTTGTTTTAGCTAGTGATTTACAGTGGTTTTATTGTAAATCTAGTGATTTTCTCCTAGATCTAGTGATTTTTCATGATGTAGCGCGCAGATTTGTGATTAAATCGAATAAATCATACGAATATCTTAGTAATAAAACGAAAACGCGAAATAATGATTCACTACCTTTCCTAACATGTTCTTTTAAGAAAATATAGTTGCTGATACAGTTAATACAGCAATAGAGTAGCTACTACAGCGAATATAGCTGCATATAAATTCTAATACAGTTCCTGCTATTAGTATTTATGCAAATATACCGCCTTTGAAACTTCTGATTTAAGGTAAAAAATTAAATATAATTTTCTAGATGAAAAAACAAATCATTGAAAAACAAAATAGGACTTAATTCTTTTTATGATATGATTTTAAAAATAACTAAATAGATTAAATCGATTGTAGTGTGATGATTAAAGTCAGTTAGGAATAAGAAGGGGGAGGGGGTATCTACTCTAGGTATTTTCTAATGATTTTAACCGTTACTTCTAATATCCAATCTCCTAATTTTCTTATTGGAAATTGAAACACATAATAAGCACAGATAACATCCTAAATTAAAGTTTTTTAGATTTATGTGCTAATATATCAAACAGTTTATGGTAACAAATTTTGAGAATGGAGCAACGAGGCCCAACAGTAACTGAATTTAGATAAACAGAATTTTGATATCAATCAATTAACATCTGGAGTCCTAAAATCAATAAAAGGAAGCAGAACCTTTGGAAGGAGTACAAAAAAAGACCAAATAAGGCCAAGCTAGAAGCATTTAAGTTGTACCGTAATTTTCCGAAATTAATTATTCGCAGAGCTAAAACAGTATATTTTACAAAAAGATTTGTTGATTGTGGTAAAAATATAAAAAAGACGTGGGACGTGATTAAGGAAGTTAGTCGGCCGTCCATGAAACCAGAAGGTCTCCCTAAGTCTCTCATTGTAGACGATCAACTTGTAACAGAAAAAGGCCAAATTCGACATCATATGAATAAATTCTTTGCGGAGATAGGGAAAAAAACTGCTAATAGCGTTTCTTATTCCTCTGTGTCACAGTCTTGGAAGCAGTTCTTAGGTCCCTCGTACTTGAAATCAATGGTTCTTGGGGAGGTTACGGTGCAGGAAATTAGAAATATTGTTCTGTCTTTAAAGAATTCTTCAGCAGGTTTCGACCAAATTTCTGCTAAAGTAATTAAACATATTCTTCCATCGATTATCATCCCAATTTACCACTTGATTAATAGGTCATTTGAACTAGGAGTATTTCCCCAACTTCTTAAACTTGCTCGTGTTATAGCTCTCTTGAAGGGAGGTGACAGAAAGGATCCTGGGAACTACAGACCGATCTCTCTTCTGTCAGTGTTCTCTAAGATATTTGAAAGAGCAATGCTCAAACGTCTGGTGAGATTTCTTGAAGCTAAATTTTTTTTCCATCAGCATCAGTTTGGGTTTCGCGCAAAGTATTCTACAGAACATGCTTGTAATAGACTTCTTCAGTTTATACGACGATCTTTAGATTCTAATCTTATTCCTGCAGCCATTTTTCTTGATGTAAAGAAAGCTTTTGACAGCCTTACACATAAGATTCTCATTGGTAAACTTTGTCATTTTGGTGTCCGTGGGGAAGCATTGTCTTGGTTCTCGTCATACCTAACTGACAGATCTATCGCCACAGAAGTTACAGACGAAAAAGTTCCAATTGAATACGGAGTACCCCAAGGTTCTATTCTTGGGCCAACCCTCTTCCTCACATATGTGAACGATCTCTACCGACTTTTTAACACCCCAATTAACAATGTTTGCTGTGGATTGTGTCACAAATCTTACTCTCAGAGTACGTTGGTGTTCACACCTAATAGTCAAGAAGAATTAATAGCATTTGCAGATGACACTACTTTAGGTGCTGCAGCTCCGGATGAATCATCCCTTATTCTAAAGCTTCAAGCAATGACTGAGAAAATACTCTTTTGGTTTGACATAAATCAACTAACTTTAAATGTAAAAAAGTCCTACCTTCTTATTTTTTCTCGTAAAGGTGTGAGCTGCCCCACAATTACTGAGCTTCATACACCAAGAGGCTCCATAAGTCGTCCCCCGGATCGATATGTGCGATTCCTGGGAGTTCTTTTGGATGAAAATTTATTATTTAAGTGGTATGTTCAAATAATAAGAGTGAAAATTTCCCGTGGACTTGGGATCATCCGAAAATTAAAGCGTTTATTCCCTTTCCCTATCCTCCGTCTTTTATACTTTTCTCTGATTTACCCTTATATATGTTACTGTTCGTCTTTGTGGATGTCCACATTTCCCCCGGTACTTGCTCCTATTCTCAATCTTTATGAGAAAGTGGCAAGAATTCTCCAGTCGGCTACACACACTCCTCTTGACCTCCTCAAAATTAAAGATATTTATGTTTTATCTCTATCTTCGTTGGGATATCAATACTTCCAGGGAGATCTCCCATGTTGTTTTTCGGGACTGCTTAAACTAGTAGGGGAAGTAAATTTATATATCGTTCGTAACCGGAAGGATGTGATGATTCCAGCTAGTCCCTCGGTTCGTTCAGACTTCGGCCTGGCTGTGACTGGGGGACGTGCTTGGAACTTGGTTCCCGCTGAGATCCGGCAGTCACGAACACTTGGCTCCTTTAAGAGACAGATGAAAAGTTTCTTATTAAAGGCTTCTTATTAAATGTTTCTTATGGTTTATTTATTTTTTTTTTTTTCCTTTTTTTGGGTTGTTGTTTTGTTGGTGTTGTATCCTCGATGACGCGAGAATTTTAATTTGTATTTTATTATCGGGTGATGTGAGGGTCGCTGTTTCGTGGGGACTGCCGGTGAGTTGATTTCTTTTCCTTACATATTTATATCTAGATACTGTTTAGTATGTTTATGACAAGTTTTTATGATTCTTTATTTATTGTATGCTGTTTCCCAAATAACGGGCCATTGAGCCCTTTGGGATATTGTTTTTGTTATTGTTATTTTATGAAAATAAATAGAACTTGAACTTGAACAATATATCATCGGCTTATTATGTTGATTCCAAATATATATAATTCATAAGCTTCTATTTTTTTTATTTATAAGCTTCCTTTTTTTCTTTTTAAAACCTTAAAACGAACTGAAATTGATGCATACATGAAAGGAGCTGTCCATTCCACAAGACAATGCTCTTTACGCTAGAGCTTTTACTTTCTGTGCTTGTTTTTTAAGTTCAATTTTCAAAACATAATGAAGTAAGCCCCACATAGTCTTATGAGACTATTGGATACGTGTCTCTTACGCCGATCAGCATTGCAAAACACCTTACCATAGTTTAGCCTTATGTTTGTGTGCACTTGTATGTTCTCCAGTGTGAAAATGTTATTGCCTTTTGCTGCATTTTTTCTTACCGCGGCCATTTCAGCTGAAGTAGTCGCTAAGCAGAAAAATGACTTAAATAGTCTGCGTTTCTAATCCATCGTTATAACGCCATCTATCCTGGCGTTACTAAGTAGATTACACTTATTGAAAAGAAGCAGAGATGGTGGCTCAAACACTTGAATAAATAGATGGAAAACGAGGAAAAGTGGATGCCAGGCAGGGAGAAATTAAAGAAGACATCGTGTGGGATAGGCGTACTATTGAAGGTTAGTAACCGTACTAACCTTCAATCGTCAAGGTTAGTCTCTCATCGAACATTGGTAAAAATTCAGCTGACCAAAATAGCTGAAATTTTTAAGCTAAAGCAATTTGAAGAAACCCTCTGATGGATATCCGAGAAACTCCACCTGTTCTGAGGACAATGAAGTCCCACTGCACCATGTCAAACTTCATTCTGGAAAATTGCCGATATCTCTGTAATAAGCTGGAAGATTTCACAGTTTTACTCCGTTGTGAAATCGCAGTGATCGCTACTGTAGTGGATATCTGGCATCTTGACGATGCCTCAAGACAAATTGTAGGATAATAGCTCATTTCTCAGTACGCTTAGCCGTAGAAGTAACCAAGATTTAGTTTAATCCATGTGGGTTGTCCCCTCCGCGATCCCTCACTCTTTACGCTAAAGTTTGACTCTGCCACAATTCTACTTTTTAAAACAATTAAAAGCTTTAGCGTAAAGAGCGAGGGATTGCGGAGGGGACAACCCATTTCATATACGTAGGAATTTCTGTTCGTTTTAAGTTTTAATGTCGCTCCTTACTTTCAGCTAAAAAAATTAGTTTTTTTTTATTTAATTCTTGTAATAAGAGGCTTTTACTTATGCCTGTTGTGACTGGAAATTTAGATATTTGTCAGCTACTAATTTCTAAGGGTGCAAAAATTGATAACGTAGATTCTTGGGTAATTTAATGCTGCAAAGTCTAATATTATACTTTGAACTGAAAAGGCCCACTTCTTCATGAAATTGTACATGAGAATTCAAAGATCTTCTCGTCTGAACAAATTATTTATCTTGGTGTTCCAAAAATACCAGTTCACATCCTTGTTATCTCCTAACAGAAGTAATCAAAGGCCACAGATCAGCTTCCTATGCTTCTATAGTCTCTGCTAGGCTTTGTTTCAATCGCTGTTATGTCACAACTCTGTACAACACTGTTGCTCTACTGCAAATCCTCCACATTGCACCCTTCGGGATCATTCATACAATAGTTGATACATTTTAAATTCACTCCACTTTTATCCGTTTTACAAACTACCAACTGAGCTATCAAACTCGACACGCAATTCAAAGCTCATTAATATTCTTCACATAGCACATCCTTCTATATTTGCTGCCAAACCTATGGAGAACAACAACCACAATATTTCAAGACATGCTTGGAGCCACTTCTTCAATTATAGTTACCATGTCACAGTTATATGGTGAAATTTTGCTTTTTTTTTCTCTCTTTGGAGTGCTCCGTCATTTTCTTTTTCTACTAAGACAGATATTCAAATAATAATAAAAATAATAATAATAATAAATTTTTCCTCACTTTCAGTTGAAAAAAAAAACCTTTTTTTTTATTTAATCCTCCCAAAGAAACTATATTGTGACATAACAAAATCGTCTTGGCAGCTCCTGGTAGTGGCTAAAAATTAGTCATGCGGCTTTTTATTTAAATAATTTGAAAGGAAATATTCCTTATTTATTGTGTGCATTACCTAACACAGGTTACTTTCTCTTTTGTTGTTTTAATGTTGCAATTTTAATCTTTCCCAACCGTCTATAAGGTTTAACTTTCAAAATTGTCTATAAGGACAACAGATAGGGGAACGCCCAACAGATATGTAGGGTACTTTCATAGGAGGTACAGACACAGAGGGACCTTGTCCCTGGGGGCTTGTAATAGAAAATGGGTCACCCTCACCTGGGGCTGTAGATACAGGTGGAGGAGAAAGAAGGCTCCTCAAATGTACACACAACAGGACCCACCCGGGTCTCCACATGTCCCATAAGTAATGGGACAGTAATGGGTTAAATTGCATGGTGATGCAGAACACCACCATGGGAGGACCCTCTGTAGAAGGATAACTGCGGCAGGGCGTAAGGTCCAGATCTATTAACAACCACCTGTGCAAAGGGTTGGCTTGACCCTTTCGAGGTACCTGCAAGACTAGAAATCTTGTGGTCAACTTTTCAAACTTGAGAGGTGACGCCCCTTGAGGAAATTATAGCCTAGTAAACAACACAGCATTCGCACGGGATTCTGATTATTGGATATTTCTTTGGGACTCCGCCTTTTTAAATGGGTATTTTTGAGGTGAAAAACCTTTTCCTAGCTAATTTATCTACCATGGGTTGCCTCCCCATAGAAGCATAATATTTGTAAGCATGTAATGAGTCGGATGTAATAGGCTTCGGGCTGTCTGTGCAGGATTTCGATTCTTGTTAATAAAAGAGTTTTGCCAAGTGCTGAAAACCATGTAGTGACCAAGATGGGCCCAGAATTGCACAAAGCCTCAAATCATACTGTTGGTCCCAGTGACTTCTTTCTTTCTGGTACTAAGCCGGTTTAAACGCTTTGTTGTATACTCGGGAACATATGTTACGACATTAAAAAATGACTATTGTATCGACATTTTGAAAGACGAATTCAGACGATTTGGACTGGACGTATTAAGAGTTTCAGAAGCTTATATCCCAGGAGTAGGAAGCTTGAAATTAGGTGATATATAATTTGTTTATTCAGGCACAGTAGATGGGGTACATAGGCAGGAAGAAATACTCATGATGAATAAGAAAGGTGTTAAGTCTTGTTTAGGCTGGGAAGGTATTAATAATAGAATATTAATTGATCATTTTATGACTATAAGGCTCGGGGTATCAGTTATACTAGTATATGGACCAGTTGGACCGATTGCCGAAATGCTAGTGACTCAGATAAATTCTACTTACAGTCAGCGGAGCAAATAGATAGGGTACCAGGTAGAAATATGGTGTTGAAGATTTTAACGCCCAGGCTAGTAGAAATAGGGATAGATGCCATCCTAGCCTAGGTAAATTTGGTGTAGGAAAAGGAAACAGTAATGGCTACAGAGTTTGAAAATTTTTAGGCACAACAACCTTGTTATAGCCAATACAGTGATTGGTCATAAATTGGTACATAAGTTGACATCGTATTCACGTGATGGTAAGACAGCAAACCTTATTGATTATGCTATTGTAAGTCGAATACTAGCAGGATCAATACAATATACTAGGGTATATAAGAGTGCTGGTATTATTGATGTTAAAAGTAAACATCACCATCTAGTAGTCTCTGGAGTTAATTTTTAGCTGAAATTTTGGAAGGGTAACTACCTCCTGGGAAGTTATGCTATTGGTAGACTCCAGGATGAAAATTTACATGAAAATTTCCAGGAACAGTTGAATACTAAACTTGAGAGTTTAAAGTTTGACAATGCAAAAGATGGATGAAATAATTTTAGAAAAACAAAAACAATTTGTGAAGTTGCTGATGATAGGGAATAGAACGATAAGACTACAGCTAGGAATATTAGTGAAGGGCCTTATGTTTAATAGAGAGTAGAAGGGGTTTGTACAATAATTATCTGAGTGATAGAGAAAACAAAAGGAATTAAAAGAAAGGGGAGAAAGCATTTAGATATGAACTAAGGAGGTGTGAAGTGGAGAGCATGGATAAAACTACCGAGGATCTGAAAGATGCATCTAGACGGTAAAATAGTAAAATATTATACTGGCATGTTAATAAATTGTGAGGAAATGGTCGATCCGGACTTGTCCCAGTGACAGATTAAATAAAAAAAAACTAATTTTTTTTAGCTGAAAGTAAGGAGCGACATTAAAATTTAAAACGAACAGAAATTACTCCGTATATAAAATGGTTTGTCCCCTCCGCAATGCCTTGCTCTTTACGCTAAAGCTTTTAATTGTTTTAAAAAGCAGAATTGTGGCAAAGAGTCAAGTTTTTAATTGTTTTACAAAGTAGAATTGTGACAAAGAATCAAACTTTAGCGTAAAGAGCGAGGGATTGCGGAGGGGACAAACCATTTTATATACGGAGTAATTTCTGTTCGTTTTAAGTTTTAATGTCGCTCCTTACTTTCAGCTAAAAAAATTAGTTTTTTTTTATTTAATTTCTGAACGTTTTTGAATTAATGCATGTTTGGTTTTGGCTCTCCACACATAAATTGTTAAAATGAAGTTTGTATATTAATTCTTTTTTTGGATAAATGGCTTTCTCTTAGTTTTGATCAGACGATTTTGAGAAATAAGGGGTGGAGAAGGAGGCCTAGTTGCCCTCCAATTTTTCGGTTGCTTAAAAAGGCAACTAGAACTTTTAATTTTTAACGAA
Source organism: Artemia franciscana (assembly GCF_032884065.1). NCBI lineage: Eukaryota > Metazoa > Arthropoda > Branchiopoda > Anostraca > Artemiidae > Artemia > Artemia franciscana. Next base: position 7,473,025 of record NC_088882.1, read on the forward strand.
CGTTTTTATTAGTAAAAATTATACGTAACTTATAAATTAGCAACTTACGTAACAAACTTTCATAATCTTATATTTTTATTATGTATACAAGGGGGTTTGTATCCTCGTTAATACCTCGCTCTTTACACTAAATCTTAAGTTTTGTCCCAATTCTTTAAGAATGACCCCTGAATCAGAAAGGCCGTAGAATAAATAGTTGAAATTACTAAAAATACTTTAGCATAAAGAGCGAGGTATTTATCTCCTCCTAAATACCTCGCTCTTTATGCTAAAGTATTTTTAGAACCCCTCATATGCGTTATAATCTCTGTTCGTTTTAAGTTTCAATGCTACTCCTTCCTTTCATTTGAAAAAATGTTTTCATGTTTATTTTTCATTGTTTTCTTATAGTAATGCTAGAAAATCATGCGCCCTTTTCCTTGAATTTTTCTTCCCCCATGACAGATTCTTCCAAGGAAAGATCCTCCAACATAGCTCCCTCCCCTCAACCCCACCCCCCAAACAAAATAAATCCCCCTGAAAACGTCTGTACACTTCCCAATAACCATTACTATATGTAAACACTGGTCAAAGTTTGTAACTTGCAGCCCCTTCCCCAGGGATTTTGGGGGAGTAAATCATCCCCAAATACATAGTTATTATGGTTTTCGACTATGTTGAACAAAATGGCTATCTCAAAATTTTGACCCGTTGACATTGGGAAAAAACTGAGCGTGGGAAGGGGCCTAGATGCCCTCCAATTTTTTTAGTCACTTAAAAAGGGCACTAGAACTTTTCAATTCCGTTAGAATGAGCCCTCTTGCGACATTCTAGGACCACTTGGTCGATACGATGACCCCTGGGAAAAAAAAAACCAAAAAAACAACAAAAACAAACAAATAAACGCGCACCCGTGATTTGTCTTCTGGCAAAAAATACAAAATTCCACATTTTTGTAGATAGGAGCTTGAAATTTCTACAGTAGGGTTCTCTGATACGCTGAATCTGATGGTGTGATTTTAGTTAAGATTATATGACTTTTAGGGCGTGTTTCCCCCTATTTTCTTAAATAAGGCAAATTTTCTCAGGCTCGTAACTTTTGATGGGTAAGACTAAACTTGATGAAACTTATATATTTAAAATCAGCATTAAAATGCGATTCTTTTGGTGTAGCTATTGATATCAAAATTTAATTTTTTAGAGTTTTGGTTACTATTGAGCCGGGTCGCTGCTTACTACAGTTCGTTACCACGAACTGTTTGATAGGAAAGGGGCGACAACTAATAATAAGGAAAGAGTTAAAGAGAGATGGATGGAGTATTTTGAGATTGGGCTTAAATCGAGACACAGTTGCAGGAAAAGATATAGAGGAAAATAAAAAAAAAAATTGTGATAGTTAGGATGTAGATTTTTTTTTGTTTCAAAGAATTAGCGACAATACGAAGAGGATTAAAAAATAATAAGGCTTCAAGTGCTGATAGTGTGTTAAATGATTTTCTAAATGGATTTAGAAAAGGTAGATGATGTGTTGACCAAATTTTCACTCTTAGGTTAATAATTGAGGAGTAGCTTAGATGTGAAACATCTTTGATGTTTCACTGAGCAAGCGTTTGATTCTATAGATAAAAGAGAGATCTTATCTCTCTATGGTATACCAGAAACATACATTAAAGTGATTAGTGCTATGTAGGTGAATAATGCTGCTGCGGTTAAGGTAGGAAATAAGGTTAGTAGCTGGTTTTATATTAAATTAGGAGTTAAGCAGGGTTGTGTTCTATCCCAATATATGGACTATTTTGATGGACTTTGTCTTGAATAGCACAGGAAAGGCAATGGGAAACCACGGAGTCAATTGGAGAGGAAATACTCTCCTGGACTTAAATTACGTTGATGATTTAAGCATATTAGATGGAAGTGAGAGCAAAATGAATGATCTTTCAGAGGCTTTGCTAGTTCAGGGTGCCAGAACAAGTTTTAAAATTAATGTCGAGAAGACTAAGTCACAAAGGCTAGGAATAAGTGAAGTTGAAAAGGTGACGTTGAATAGCGAAATGATTGATCAGGTTGGCAACTTCACTTAGCCTGGTAGTACTATTAGTAAACACGGTAGGAGCACTTGAAGATGTTAAAAGTAGAATAGTCAAGGCTCGGTTTTTTTTTCACAGTTAAAAAGGTTTGGATGAATAGGAAGATAAGTCTGCAAACCAGGATTAGAATATTGGAAGCTACAGTGATGACAGTGGTCAAATCTGGCTCTGAAGCAATGAGTGCACCGAAAAATGGATGAAAATTTACTAGATGTTTTCCAGGGAAATTGCCTACAAATTGTTCTGGGTACCAGGCTGACTGACCGTATTTCAAGCAGTACGCTGTAAAAGAAATGTTGGTCAAACCTGCTTTCTAGGCCTATTTTCAAAGAAAGGTTGAGATGGCTAGGCCACGTTCCAGGGAAGAAAGATGACAGACTGTCGAAGACTGTCCTTTTTGGTCAGCGTTCTAGGACTAAATGATAAGCAGGTCGTCCTCGTCAGTGTGGGCGGGAGTCATAAATAAAGATTTGGAAGAAATAGGAACTTCCTGGGAGGGTGAATAGAGGGATTGGGCTGAAGGAAGAGTGTGCGTAGCCGTGTTGGCCTTACGTGGCTTGGTGCTGCGGTGAGTATTAGTAGAAGTAGTAGTGGTAGTAGTGGTAGTAGTAGTTATTTTTAACGATAAGAAGGAAAACTCTAACCAACACTTCGAGTCCTGTAAACAAACAACATAGCGAATAAACAGCGTTAATTTCTGTTCCACTCACATATTTTGTAGAATAAGCTCTCAGATGACTTACGATATATGTCCAGGCTATCAATTTAGCCTATCTGCAGTATCGTGGGAGCAAGTTTTGGTGTTTTTGACTTAAGGATGGTTTTGCAGGAGAGTAGTGAGTGGAAATTGAATTGTGGCTCAGGTTGGGAGGGTAGAGGTAAAATAAAAGATGTAAAGTGCATCGCGACTATCAAAATACCATAAGCAATATCAGGGAAAAAACTCAGTGATGAAAAGAAAAAAGAAAAGATATTTATCTAAAAAAACGACTATCACAAGCCCTGAAGGGCCATAATTGATGCTTTGAAGTCAAAAATATCATTAAAAGACATGAAAAACCGGAGCACTGGCCAAGAATGCCAAAATGCCAACGAAAAAGCAATCATAATGAATTATGATTTGTAATATAATAATTTAACTGTAAAATGTCAATTTTATAAGTTGAAAAGAAAGAAACTGTTCGAACTAAATAAAAAAATAAATAAATAATGAATGTTAAATAATAAAGTGAAACTTAAAACAGGGGGGGGGGCATAACAAGTGAATCAACACAAAAACTAAAAAGAAGAGATAGAAAAAAAATCCACCTAAAAAAAGTTAAAACCGACACTAAATAACAGGGGAGGGGGAGTAAATAAACAAGTAAATGAAAAATACTGAGCATTACCACCATCCATAAAATATAGGAGAAACTAGTGATACATTATGTTAATTTTTTTCTGTAATGTAGGGGACACAGGTTTTTTTATATCTGGAGGTAAAGCTGCGAATGGGGGACAAAATAGGAAAAAGGGGACAAAATATCACCTAGCGGTGATATTGAGTATATTTCTTATCTCCAGCCAACCAAGGCGTTCTGCCAACATAAGCTGCTATGGGACTCAGAAACTATGAATAGTTCAGTGACGAGGTAAATAAAAAATTATGAAAAATATATTTGTAATATCTTCTTAGTGACTTGGGGGATCAAGTTGAAACGTTCAAGAAGTTTCATGGCACTTGGTATTTACAAAATGATAAATAGAGATCTCAATATCTGTCCGTCTGTCTGTCTGTCGGGTATGGCACTTGGTGTTTACCAAGTGACATATAGAGATCGCAATTTCTGTCCGTCTGTTTTTCTGTTGATCTGTCGGTCCTGATTTTGCTAGTTCGGGCACTTCCAGATAAGCTTGGACGATGAAAGTTAGCAGGCGTATCAGGGACCAGACCAAATGAAATTGAAAATGGGCACTTCCTCAATTCGAAAATCTTAGGGAGGGGGGGGGAGTTGAAGGACTTTTAATTCGGAAAAATTTGAAAAAGTGAGGTATTTTTAACTTACAAACGGTTTGACGGGTCTTAATTAAATTTGATATTTAGAAGTACCTCTTGTCTCAAAGCTCGTATCTTACATTCCAACCGGATTCAGTGACATTTGGGGGAGTTGGAGCAGGAAACTGGAAATCTTGCAAAACACTTGGAGTAGAGAGATCGGGATGAAACTTGGTGGGACAAACGTTACAATACCAAACAAGAAGAGACTACAGGAACAATGTATTTGCAAGTTTATCTTTGTAATAATTGTGAATAAACAAAGAACAGCAAAATCAATAGCTCTAGTACCGAGTACCTAGTACCTAGTACTCTTGGCTCTTCCGACCTCGTCACAAGTGGCTTATGAGCTCTTGGCTTTTGTTTTATGGGGCAATGTGAACGTTGCATTTTAGCTTAGGAAGCTGGGGAACAAGAAGGGCTACAATAACAACTAAGAAAAATATATTGGGAAAATATGGTTTTTCTACTATTTTTAATGAAGATGCAAATAATTATTGATCAAAATTTAGCGGGTAGCTTCAGTCTTGTTTTTTTTTATGTTAAAATAACTAATTAAAGGAGGCGCTCTGCAATATAGTGGGTCTGCATGCCTAATTTGTTAGATACAATTATTTTGCATATTATGAAGCTAGAATTGTTTTTTTTCCAATTTCATAATGTCCAAATACTATACCCCCCCCCTAATTTGCCGTTATTCAATTACTAAGTCAATTAGATCATATACGTTTTAATCTAATATTTTTAATAAAAAAGTAATAATATAAGGAACAAAATAACAATCAGTAAAATAATACTTTGTTATTAGCTTTTAAAGTAGCTGCATTATTACCTTTAATTTAAGAAACTTTAACTTCTGTACGCTAATCTGTATAGCGTTTGATCTTATTAGCTTTCTACAAGTTTGGTTCCAAGAAACCTCCCTAATGTGTCAAATTGTCCAACAGGTTTTATGCGACTCGAGCAGAGTATGTTCAGGAAGCATGAGTGAAAAAAAATTCTTCGGTATCTTCATTTTTGTATTTTCTTCATTCTTGTATTGTATTTCGGTATTGTCTTCTAAGATATTTTTCTCCTAATATTTTTTCTCACCATCTAATTAGATCAAGATAAACTTAAAACAGTTTCAAATTGAAACCCCTTGTGCAGAATAGAAAAGATCAAATGAAATATCTTTACTTGTATAATAATTTAAAAAAGCTATTTTGTATACTGACCATGGTCTGCATTGCATGTAGTAACCGCCGTGTGCAGTATGGAAGGCCCATAGGTGCTACTCTTTTCTTCTTTACCGTCAAAAAGAGGGAGTTTAACAGCGATTCCTAACAGATGTTATTAAGCACTCCTGGGTCTTATATAACACTATATCGTAAATCTAACGATAAAATGTACCTATGTCATACGGGAGTGTTTACTTCTGGTTGTTACATAATAATTTTTTGACCCTTTAAATAACCTTCAGGGGCCTTCCAAATCAGGATTTCTTTTGTTTTTACGTAAAAAGGGTTTGCGTGTTACATATTAGAGAGGGTTTTTTGGTTGTAAGGGAATATGGGCTGTTTACTTTTGGTTGTTATTTAACAGGGAAAATTTTTCTTTGTTTTGTTTTAATAGGGGAATTGTTGTGTAATAGAGAATTTTTTCTTCGAAAAGAAGGTGCTGTTTAAGTAATAAACAGTAGTTTTTTCTTTAAAAACCTACATGGGCCGGGAAACCCTTTATTTTGTAGCACTACCTGTAGGTGTAAAATCAAATGTTCCATAGTACGGCACTACTGTCTTTGAAACTGGACGCTCAATATGCGTATCGATTTCCGATAATTCTAAATCAATTAATTATCTCATAATTTTCTCACTTGAATTTTATTTTATCTTCAGGAAAGTTTTTTATGTTGATTTTTTTCTTCCTGAAACATGTTACATATTGTTTTTTTCTTCTTGAAACTTGTTCTACGTTATTTTTTTCTTTTCGTGAAAGAAGTTGCATCTTGATTATTATCTTCATTATAAATGCTGTTTGTTGATTATTTCCTTGTGAAAATTCTTACATGTTAATTTTTTCCTCGTGAAACTTAATGTATCTTTAGTTTTTTTAGTGAAACTTGTTGTAGTTGAATTTTTCTTTCATGAAACTTATTTTTATCTTAATATTTTTCTTTGTGAACCATATTGCATTTTGTTTTTTTTCTATTCGTGAAACTTATCGCAAGCTGATCTATTCTTTGTGAAACATAATGTATGTTGATTTTTTCTTCCTAAAGCTAGTCGCAAGTTGCTTCATTCTTTGTGAAACATAATGTATGTTGATTTTTTCTTCCTGAAACTTGTTGCATGCTGATTTTTTAAAAACTTGTTGCATATTATTTTTTCGTAGTGAAACATGATGCACGTTCATTTTTGTTCGTGAAACATGTTGCATGATTTCTTAGGGAAACTAAATGTGTCTTGATTTGTGTGTTCGAGAAATTTGTTATATTTTTACTTCTTCTCCATGAAACTTGTTGAATATTCTTTCTTTTCTCCGTGATACTTGTATATAAATTTTTTTACTTGTGAAACCGATAATGCTCTGGCAGCTTTTTGGATGCTGATTTTTGGCCGTGAAACTTAATTTATCTCGATATTTTTCTTTGTGAAACTTACTGATTTATTCTTTCGTGAAACTTCATTTGCAGTGATATTTTTTTCTACGGAAAACACGTTGTATGTTATTTTTTTCTTTGTGAAACGTGATGAATGCTGATTTATCTTCGTGAAACTTGCTGCATTTGGATATTTCTTGAAGAAACTTAATGTATTTTTATTCATGTCTTCAAGAAACTTGCTAAATTTGTATTTCTTCTTCATGGAGCTGAACCCTTACAAACAAATGCCCCACAGTCAGGCATTCCCGCTTCTGAAATAGGAGGTTCAATATGCGTATAGTTTTTCAAATCAATTGATTATCTCAGAATATTCACCCAAGCCAGATGTGTGTCGATTGTTTTTTTCGTGAAGCTTATTTTTTTGCTAATTATGCTTCGTGAATCCTCTTATATTTTTATTTTATATTCATGAAAGTTGTTTTATGTTGATCTTTTCTATGTGACACATGCTCCATATTGTTTTTTTTCAAATAAACTTGTTCTACGTTATTTTTTCTTTTCTTTAAACTAGTTGCATGTTGATTTTTTTCATGATACATGCTGTATGTTGATTATTTCTTCGTGAAAACTGTTATATGTTGTTCGTGAAACATGTTGCATGATTTTTTCAGGGAACTTAATGTGTCTTGATTTATGTTTTCAAGAAACTTGTTATATTTTTATCTCCTCTCCATGAAACTTGCTGTACCTTGATTTTTCTCCTTGTGAAACCAGTTATGTTCGTAGTTGGAGCTTGTTGCGTGCTTATTTTTGATCGTGAAACTTAATTTATCTTGATATTTTTCTTCGAGAAACTGATTGTATGTTGATTTATTCTTTCGTGAAATTCAATTTATAGACATTTTTTCTCCAGGAAACTTGTTGCATGTTGGTTTTTTCTTCGTGAAACGTGATGTATTATGGTTTTTCTTCGTGAAATTTGCCACGTATGGATTATTTCTTCAAGAAACTTAATTTGTTTTTATTCATGTCTTCGAGAAACTTGCTAAATTTGAATTTCCTCTTTATGGAACTTGTTGCTTGTTTTTCTTCTTGTGAAACCAGATATGTTCGTGGAACTTTTTGTGCGTTAATTTTTGCTAATGAAAATTAATTTAATGCGATATATTTCATGATGAAACTTGTTTTATGATGATGTATTCTTTTGCAAAACTTAATTTATCATGATATTTAGATTTTTCTCGAAACTTGTTATATGTTGTTTTTTTCTTCGTGAAACATGTTGCATACAGATTTTTGTTCGTGAAGCTTAATCTATCTTGATATTTTTCTTTGTGACACTTGTTGCCTGTTGATCTATTCTGTCATGATAGTTCATTTATCATGATATTTATCTTCGTTAAAATCGTGGCAAGTTAGTTTTTTGGTGAAAAATGATGCATGCTGATTTTTGTTCCACATGTTGCTTTATATCAATTATTTCTTTAAGAATTTAAATATACTTTGTTTTATTTCTACGAGAGACATGTTATACTTTTATCTCTTATTCATGAAATTTGTTGCATGTTGATTTTCCCCCTCTTGTAACATGTACATTGGTTCTTCTCCTAATGAAACCGGTTTTTTTTGTGGCACTTATTGCTTGCTGAGTTTTCTTTCTTGAAATTCAATTTATCTTGATTTTTTTGTGAAATATGATGTATGCTTATTTTTGTTCGTGAAAATTGTTCCATATGGATTATTTTATTCCTTCAAGAAATTTAATACATTTTGATTTATGTCATCAACTTATTACATTTTATTTTGAACAAACCGGTTTTGTTCATGGAACTTTTTGCGTGCTGATTTTAGTTCAGAAACTTAAATTTATCTAGACATTCTTCATCGTGAAACTTGTTTTATGTTGGTTTATTCTTTCATGAAACCTAATTTATCATGATATTTTTCTTCATGAAAATTGTTGCAAGTAGATTATTTCTTCAAAAAACTTAATACATCTTGATTTATGTCTTCGAGAAACTTTCTATATTTTTATTTAATCCTCATAAAACTTGTTGCATGTTGATTTTTCTCTTTGTGAAAAGTGTACATTGATCTTTCTCCTCTGAAATCCATTTTTTCGTGGAACCTGAAGCGTGCTGATTATTGCTCGCGAAGATTAATTCATCTCTACCTTTTTCTCTGTGAAACTCCTTTTATCATAATTTATTCTGTCGTGTTACTTAATTTATTAAAATATTTTTCTTCATGAAACTTGTCACATGTTAGTTTTTCTTCGTGAAACATGATGCTTACTGTTCATGAGAATTGTTACAAATGGATTATTTCTTCAAAAAACAGAATGTATCTTTATTTTATTCTTTGAGAAATTTTTATATTTTAATTTTCCTTCTAGAAACTTGTTTAATGTTAATTTTTATCTTCACGAAACTTTCACATTGATATTTCTCCTGGTGAAAACGGTTTTGTTCGTGCAATTTGTTGCATTCTGATTTTGCTCGTGAATCTTAATTAATGCTGATATTTTTCTTTGTGAAACATGATGCATGCTGATTTTGTTCGTTAAATTTGTTGCACCTGGATTATTTCTTCTCAAAACTTAATGCACGCGTATTTATGTCTACGAAGAACATGTTAAGTTTTTATTTCGCGTCCAAGAAACTTGTTACTTGTTGATTTTTCTTCTCCAAAAACTTAAAAATCAATTTTTCTCAGCGTCAAACCAGTTTTGCTCGTGTAACTTGTTCTGTGTTGATTTAAGATCGTATAACAACAATTGTAGAAAACTTGTCTCATATGAATCAAATCGATAAGATAAGGACAATAGAAGGTTTTCAACCGGTTTCACCAAACTAGAGACGGCCGCGTAAGCCATTGCGGTAGAAGTCGGAAGCTCCATAGCTAAACACGCTTCAACTAAGGTTCAATATAGAGGAATAAATCAGCAATTCCATAAAACTAACTATATCACTTGCTATGTTAAACTACACATGATCGGAAAAAAGGAAATTTCAGAACGCTATCACCAATCCTCAAAGGAATTTGTATTTAACAAGCCAATAAATAATCCGATTATTAACTATATTTCGCAGGATGTTTTTATGAAAATAACACAAGTTAAAGCTTATAGAATTATATCCTAAAATAAAATATTTTCAAAACCAATTCTTAATCAATGTGAAGTGACAAAGCCTTACCACTTTGCTGATATCAAGTGACCTACTCTATTTTTTAAAAAGCTCTATTTCAAGATGACAGAAACAAATGAAAACTTGAATGGTATATATTTAGAAATAGCTTTGTTATCTGAATTAAACGTACGAACCTGAATTTATTTATGTCATCTGATCTATTAAAAAATTTAGTGATATTTTCAGAGAATATCTCTGAAAATTTCTACTGTACGTATGAAAACTTGCCATCCGTATGCAGGTTGTCGAAAGGACATATCAGCAAAATCTTAGGAACAGTTTCTTGTGTTAAACTAAAACTTACAACGCTCGTTTTTGGGGGATGTTGAAGTAACCGAAAGACAATATTTGTATTATAAAACTACTCTTAATTCCTACGACTACTGCTATTGCTATTATTATTTTTACTGCTACTACTACTAATGATAAACCTAAGGGTATTGAGGAGAAAATTAGGGGCAATGTTGTAACTATATTAAAGTAAATCAAAACACACTATGCCCACGTAGGTTGTCAATAGAACGTATCAGCAATGACCGTTTGAGGTTCAGCTTTAGGATCAGTTGATGGAATTAAGTTGAAAATTTCATCTTGTGCTGAAGGAGATTTTGAAAAAATGGTGCTCTGTGCGTAAAGTTGCCGACAAATGTGACTACTGCTACTACAACTATTGTTACATAAGCAAAGGGTATTAATCTGAAGCTTTCGACGAATATTGAGGAGGATGCTGTACTAAATCAAAACGAAATATCACGATGTAGATTGTCAGTAGGTAAAGAAAGCAATATTGCAATGACAGCTTACGTTGTTAAGTTAGACCTTTCAGGGTAAGTTTTTTAAGATTCGGGTTAAGAAAGCACTATATGGAAAGCACGGGGTAAGAAAGGGTATATAAGCAATATAATAGACGATGCTGCTCTATCATCGCTAGTAATATCATTAATATTTTTAAGGATTGCATATTCAAAGTTTTAATATCCTTTTTAAGAGTCAATACTGATTGGAGGGCAATAATAAGCAAAGCTTTTTGGGCCGAATAACTTTTTTACGTTTGTAATAATGTGTTTAATATTAATAAAATGATTGATTTATTGATTGATCGATCCTCCTCTTTTGCTCATAATTTCCCAAATACTCAGAACAAGCAGAAATTAACATGAATAGGGCTCTAAACCCCTATACCTCTCCAAGGCCAGGGTATAATTTGCACTTTAATGAAAAAATTGCATGTTATCATTTTTTTAACTTTGATAAATCTAACATTATTAGCATTTTAAGAATTAATAACTGCGTATGTATATTAAACTGACAATGCACATTCATTTGAGTTCTTCGTCTTTCAGCTGAAATCAAAATAATTGGACGTTATTCTTCATGCTAGTTTTATTATAAAGCAGTTTGTGATAAGAAAATTATAAGTTAGGAGAAACACGGCCCAATAGTAACCAAAACTCTTAAACACTGAATTTCTATATCAATAGGTATGCAAAAATAAATGATTGGCTTATTATGTTGGTTTCAAATATAAAAGATTCATCAAGTTTATTGTTACCCATCAAATGTCAAGAGCCCAAGAAAATGTCCCTCATTTTCGAAAAAGGAGGGAACAACCACTAAAGTCAAAGAATTCTAATAGTAACCACGCCACTATATTCAGCGTGCCAGAGAGCCCTGATGTAGATGTTTCAAACTCCTGTTTGCAAAAATGTAGAATTTTTTTTTGCGGTAGAAGAAAAATCATGGATGTGTGTTTCTTTGTTTTTTCAGGAGTATTGAATATAGTTCTAGAAAATCGGGAGAGGGTCCATTCAAACAGAAAATAAAAAATCTAGCGTTTTTTTTTAGAGTGACCAAAAATATTGAAGGAAAACTAGCCCCTCTCCCAAAACCCTTTTCATCAAAATTGTTTGATAAAATTTTGTGATAACCATTTTGTTCAGAATACCTGAAAGGTCATTAACTATGCCCTTTGAGATAAAATGATTACGACACAACTGCCTGTCCATGGATTATTCTTTATGGATGACTGTGTATGGCAGATCTATTTGACCTATGTAATTGAATGGATGAGTAGGGTTAAGGCATAATTCAAGTTCTGAACTATATTAATTACTAAAGTAGAAAAACAGTCTTCCTTTCTCCCTCTGTCTTTTTTTATGGTGTATGTTTATTTCTGTGTTTGTGCTGTTGCATTGGTGATTACTCTTTTTGAATTATATAATGCTCGGATCCCCCCAAAGCCTGCCCCCTCCCCCATTTATATAGTCTAAACGTCTAGTATACTCCTCTTCAACGTGCTCCCTCAAAAGACCTGGCAAAGGTTGGGACCTCCTAGATCCTTCCCCTCGAATCATCCGTCAAAGGTTATCACCTCCGCGAATATATTCGTATATCCCATTATAAAATGTAAAGCAATAAAAAAGATAAGGAATATAAAAAAAACCCACTGAGAATGACATAAAATGATGGGCTCCCCCAGGAACTACATAGCAAAAGAAAGTGGGTCTTCTAGGAAATCTTCCAATAGATAAAAAAAAACCTGAAATGGAATGAAAATTCACTCCCCTTAAATCTGAGATAATAATAATGATACGAAAAAAGTGTTTAAAATATAGGAAAATAATTATTTAAAAATCAAATTTAGAAGAAATTGCCGTGTTTCCAAGTACTATTTGGTTTCAAAGTATATCTTGAAATGCTTTCGTATTAGAAAAAAAAATTTTTAGAAACGCTAAATTGATATCCCTTTAAATTAAAAATTAGAACTCAAATTTGATTGATTACAGCATTTGCTAGAGAGGGAACACTATAAATATAGAGGAAATTGGTAGGCCCGTGGTTCAGCCTGTACTCTATTTTGCCAGATGTTTCTAATTCTATGAGAGGATTGCTGGAACGTTTTGATTGCGCTCAGTTGTGTATTGAGTCTGTTGTATGTGACATAGAAATATTAAAATGGATGATATTTTTAAATTTTATCCCTTTTGTGAATAATGGCAAGTCCTATATTTTGGAAAATAATAGTGTCGCATTGGGTTGAAAAAGATATTATGACATGCTTTTCCTTATGGCTGGTGTGTCTTCCAGGTAGAGATTGGTTGTATATGGGGGGAAGTTAGGGTCTTAAAACTAGGTTAAGGATTGTATCTCTTGACCACATATGTGTGTAGTGGGGAGGGGGGGGGTATGTATCCTAGCCAGAAAATATTGCCTTGAAATTGTTGCATGGGCCTAAAACTAATTTAAAGGTTAGATCAGGAAATTTCAAACTAGTTTTAGGAAGACATATGTTAAAAAGACAAAGGGTATGAGAAATATAGCATGTGGTCATATTTTTCGTATAGATCCATGTCTAAGGCCGCTAAAAAAGAGATTGGACCTGCTTCGTAGGAGTTGGCGTCTGAAGGACCTAACAAAAAGGAATTGTAGGCTTTGGATAGGGATTTCTGTCAGCTATAACTAAGAGAATATAGATACACAAAAAAAATGTAGAGTTCTTCCCCCAGGAACTGTGGGAGGGGGATAATATTATCACTAAAACCATTTTTATTTGAACTTGAAAATATGTTGAACAAAATTACTATCTCAAAATTTGGATTAGGTGACTTTGGGGGAGGTGGCATTTAGAGAAGGGGGCTAGATGCCCTCCAATCTCTTGTCACTTTAAAAGGGCACTAAAATTTTTATTCTCGTTTGAATGAACTATAAACATCTCTCTTTGATGTTCTGGTCACTCGCTTGGTCACTCACTCCATGCAAAAAGAAAAATGATTTTCCTTATTTTTCAAAGTGAGGGACTGTTATTTGCCCATTTAAGGTTATCAGTGATTCTCGTCTCAATGGCACAATTTTCATTTTTTATCTAATATCGTTTTCGAGGGGCTTCGGCTTTTTTTTTAACCCAAGGTTTTTTCAGTAAAGCATCGGTGACATAATAGGCTTTATACTTTTACAATGAGGGAAGGAGGCAGTAGCATAACTCATGTTTGTTGTGATTTTCTTCCGTTATATGCTTTATTTCGATGTTCAATTTAAGTTTTACTCGTTTTAAGATTCGTTGAATAGTACCTGTTGAATTATTGTTTTCTATGACTGCTTTACTTAATCTCTGTCTTTTGGGGAGTTTCCTTTATTCTTTAATATTAATCTCTAATCGCTTTGATTTTGAGTTATAATACGTTTTTATTTCTGTCAATCTCAAGTTTAATATGGCCTTTACCTGTCTTGGAAAACTTCTTTTTTGAAGTTTTTCCAAAAAAGTGTTTTCCAAGATTTTAGGCTCCTCCTTCAACTTCCCCCAATACTACTGGATCCGGTCTGGATTTAAAATAAGAGCTCTGAGACACGATATCCTTCCAAATATAAAATTTCATTAAAATATGATTACCTGTTTGTAAGTTAAAAATACCTTATTTTTCCGATTTAACCGTTCCCCACTTAAAAATGCCCCGTGTTGCCGATTTAACTTCCCCCCCCCCCGATGATCGAATCGGGGAAACAACAATTTATAATTTAGTCAGTTCTGGTTCCTGATACGACTGCCAAATTTCATCGTCCTAGCTTACCTGGAAGTGCCTAAAATAACAGAACCGGGACAGACAGACAGACCGACCGACCGAATTTGCGATCACTATATGTCACTAGGTAGATACCAAGTACCATAAAAACCGATTTGTAAGCCAATCTTCAGCCTGCTGGTTTATTTCTATTTGTGTGTCTACTGTTTACAAAAACAACCCAGCATACCCAGCCAGTGCCAAAGCTGTACCTACTGACTTAATGATAGTAGTGGCCATGACCTTAAAAAAAGTCTAACCTAGGCCTATTAGTCAGAGCGCCAGATTCTGTATCTCGCTTATTTCGATTAGTACCCATACCGGAAGGTACAAAAATGTTAAGGGTGAATCCCATGGTAGTCGACCATGCTGAAAACGAATATCGTAGGGCACATGTTCGCCGTTGGGGTGTTTCTGAGATATAGGCCAAAAACACCAAATTTGGCCTATAACGGGGTTCGATGATTCTATTTTTTTTTTTTTTTTACAGATAAGATTGGTCAAATTCAGCGTACTCTTACATCAATAGAAAGAAGAGACTTGGGGCTACACGAATATGATTTTTGTTTGTAAAAAATAGTACACTTTTTACTGCAGTTTAAAAAAAATCAGATTTTTGTCAACAAATTTCTAACAGAAAAGCTAAAAATTCGAAATTATTTCAAGATGAAGTATTTTTTATATTAAAAAAGAAAGCCCGTTTAATTTCAAACACAATGAGCTAAGAAAAAAAGCTTAAAGCATTATATCTGGGGGGTCTGCAACTTTTTTAGCGAGTGTACCCGATAATAGGAATTTTGTTTCGTAGCCTGCTACCTAGCGGAAAGTTGATTGATAAGCTAAGCAGAAGATGAAAAAGAAAAGGGAGTCAGGTAGGCCAAGATAAAAAAAAAACAACAGTTACTTCAGGCTGATTCAACATGTTATTCTGACGCAAATACTGATTTGCTGATGGAATATAATGAAGAATATGACACAAATTGAAAGATCAAAAAAACATTTTCTTAGGAAATAGAATTTTTAAAAGCACTTTTCGTGTTGTAAAGTTGGCTGGCAAAATGAGTGCAAAACTTTTTTTGAAGAAGTAAGAGACTTAATGAAAGTAATTTACAAAATTAAATATTACAAGAAACTAGGTGATACTAACTCCTTTGGATTTATAAGGACTGATCAAAAGGCATGTTACATTGATCAATCAGATTCTAGTATTGGAACTTCCAGTTCTAGTGAAAATGCTTGTCAAATGGAACATCTGTGATTTGAAATTGATTTGTCAATATTTAATCTAATATCTTGCTTTTCCTTCGTGAAGCACCAAACGACCATACAACAGTCGAAAAATCTCTGCGAACGTTCATGGCGATAAGTAAAGCTGTCGGATGTGACGATACGGTGGTCACGCAAGATCTCTTCATTTATCAGCTAGCACAGGGAGTGAAAAGTAAATACCCGGATGACTTCAAAAACGTAATCTTACGGATGGGAGGCTTCCACCTCCTGCTCAACTATCTCAAGGCAGTTGGTAAGATAATGGACAGCTCTTGAGTCAAAGATATTATAGTGCAGGCAAAGATGTTGCTACCTGGTACATGCGAAAAGGTATTTCAAGGGAAAGGCTACTACCAAGCTATTAATGCCTACTGCATACTTTACGAGGTCTTCCAAGCCCTCTACTGGGAGTCCTTTGAAGAGTATTACTCCGAAGCAAAAGAAGACTAATCCCGTCTGGACCAGCCGGGTAGTGGCATTGAATTATTCATGACTTCATTGGCAAGCGGTGCTAACGCGCGAATTGCGCTTTAGAAGTCAAACGGTACCTTAATCAGTTTGGCTCCGATAATTAATGCCTTCGAAACCCTTCGAAATGCGTCACCCACGTTTTCTTTCTGGCGGCAGTTCTTGGAAATACTTGAAATAGCGATGCAATTCAATATCATGCTGAACGAGACTGTGACTGGGAGTCTCATTTGACAGTAACTGCTCGGATGTTGCCATACTTGATGGTGGCTGACCATCCTCAGTATGCAAGATGTCTCATACAGTGCCTATATGACATGCGAGGCTTACCACAAACCTTTCCTGATGTGCACAGGAGGCTCATGAAAGGATACTTCGCAGCGAAGAGAGCGCACATCAGGTTCACGGCCACCTGTTCCGATCAGATACTGGAATGTACAGTGAACAAGGATGCAAAGACGACGGCCGGAATAATAGGAAAACAAATGGATGAGAGACAGACTGAAGCTTGGATTCTTACCTTACCAATTTCCGCTGCCATCAGCAATGGTTTCCTACAAGTAGTCAACGTATCCACAGAGACATTGAAATATCACGAAGACAATCAGTCGACGACGACGCAATTACAACTTTCAAGAGATAGAGTTCGAGACATTTTCACTACATGTGGCAATCCGTTCAGCAGAGTGGACTTCGACCTAGTGAATATTGTGACGTCAGAAGTTGTGGACGATGAAAAGATTGTTTGTAAAATAACTTGCGTAGCCACAAAAGGAAAAGAGGTGGTTGAGGACTTTCTGTGCAACAGGAAAGACGATGTGAAAAGGGTTGCACTCCGAACTTTCCCTTCAGAGAGAAAAACTCAGAAAGTGAAGGGTGTCCCTAGAACCGATCTCCTCAGCTCTGAAGTAACAGCCTTGAAGAGAATCATTCCTGCTCATTTGAGCTACGGCGAAGAAAAGGAGAAAGCCGTTGCAAAGACCCTCACAAAAAAGATTCTTCCTTTTCCTCCATCCATTTTTGAACATCTTCCGCAATAATCAACCAAAACATCCTCTGGCTGAAAAATGAGGGCGGGGAACAAAGCCGTGCTGTTGAACTGGCTAAGAAAAAAAGGAAGACTTTCAGCTTGGCCGGCGACTTTGAAATCCAAAGAAACAACATCAGCTACAGTACACATCATTGACCTAATGTCCAAGATAAGGTCATATCGGCCTGCCAGGTTATAAACAGTCAAATCCTTCGTGGGAAGATTGCTTCTATCATTGCTGAATGATCTTCCAGTGGGTATTCCTGAAGTCCACATTGTCGCACATCGGTACAACGGGCTGTTTGGGAAGCTCACGAACGCCGGAGAGTCGATCTCCATGAAATCAGCATGCAAACTCCGACGAGAGAAAGGGAAAAACCTCCAGATTTCCGTTCTTAGCACAATTGAAGAATGGGATGCCGTACTTGCAAGCTCAGTGTCTAAAACCTGGCTCCTCGAAATTTTGCATGAAACCTGGGAGCAGATGAGTGATCAGCTTCAGAATGCACTCAACCTTTTTCCCTCCGATGGGTTCAAGGAGAGATTCAAAGTGTCTCTGGTCAAGCGCGGCTGCTGTCCAACTTTACCAGAACACTGTTACTACGAGGAATGCTTGTCCTCCAGCCACGAAGAGGCTGACCAACACCCTATGACACATGCCAAGTACGCTAGCCGTTACGCTTGTAGTATTGTGGCATCGTTGTGCATGCCAACGACACAGACGTGGCAGTAGCGTGTGTACATTTTTTTGAAGAGCTTCAAGCTGAAGGACTGAGCGAACTTTTCTTGAAGTTCCCGACTTACATTATCCCAGTACACGAACCGGCAGATGGAGTCCACTTGTCCAAAGAGGAGCAGATTATGTTACTGTTTGTGCACTGTCTGCCAGGTTGTGACACAACGAACTTTTTCTTCGGCGTCGGGAAAGCTTCTTTCTTAAACACCGCGATGTCTCCGATTTTTGCCTCAAAAATGGTGTCTGTGACGGAGCGGATCAAGGATGCAGAAGGGAAGCTTTCAGTTAACGCGTTTAGAGATGTTTACGACCTATCAAAATTCCTGGTCATTGAAATCTATGGTAAAGAGGCCGGATTCAATTCACTGGCCAGTGTAAGGGCTTAAATTCGGTGCCAGAAACAATACGTGAAAAGACTGCCACCCTTCTGACGACACCATCGAGCCATGCATACGAAGAGCCATATTCACTACATGGATAATCTTGTCGTCAGTGCGGGCTCGGCCGAGCATTCCATATCCACTCTTCCTTGGATGGAAGATGGCTGAAGAGGGGTAGATGTGGTCGTCTCAAGCTGTAAAGAAGCATCAAGCCTGGAATCTTACTGGAGATGCAAAAGTGGAAGACGCAGGAAAGACTGTAGCTGCTCAAAAATGAAAGGATGCTACATCTTAGGCTCCTGCCGCGGAACGAGGAGGGTATGCAGGGAGTCTAACCTTGCCCCATTTGAATCCTCGGAAGAAGAAAATGAGGAATATTTGTGAAAGTTTTATTTGATACCTTTTACTTTTAATTACAACAGGTCCCTAATCAGTTACTATTACCCAATTTTACGGGCAGGCCGAGTAAGACAACTCCAATGCGCCGACTGAATCCATCTGTGAAGCAAAATTCTCTTATATAGTAAATAGCTCAGCCGTTTTACTGGCAAATTAGGTCCCAAAAAGGTAATTGCGGACGCCTTAGTACACAAGAAAACATATTCGTCCATTAAAAAAAAAAAAAAAAAACACTTTTTTTGTCAACATTTTTTTTAAACCTATTTTTATTTTTAAGTAAAAGTTAAACATTTTAAACAATTAAGAAGTTTGAAGTATTCCTACCCTTTGAAGAAAAAAAATATTATGTCCCTTTTCACGATATGGCTAGTGATCATTTCAGTGACACTACAAAAAAAATCGGAGACCTTTTAAAAATAAAAATAGTTTATATGTTTTTAGCTCAGATTGTACGGAATTGAATGCACTTTATTTTCGAATATAAAAAAAAATTTGTTACCTTGAAGAAATTTCGAGTTTTTAGCCTTTCTTTGAGATATTTGTCGAATTTTACAGCACTTATTTTGAAACTGCAGTGAATAGAAAAAAATAATGTTTTTTTTTTAATTTAAAAATCATATTTTTGTAGATCTAAATCTCTTCTTTCGATTGATATAACATTACGCCGGATTCCTCAACCCATTAACAAGCGAAAAACGTGAATCGATACACTTAGTTATAGTCTAAATTAGGCGTTTTTGGCCTATATCTCAGAAACTCCCCAAAGGCGAACATGCGCCCTACGATATTTGCTTTCAGCATGGTCGACTACCCTAGGATCCATCCTCAGCATTTTTGTACCTTCCGGCATGGGTGGGTGCACGATACAGAATCTGGCGCTCTGACTATATTATTTTCCAGCTCATCCTGTTCATTTGCTCTCTTTCTAGAAAGAACTATGAGTACCAGCAAATGAAACCGATTACTTACATAGTGATATCCAACAGCGAGTGGTTGCTAGTGGCATCCGTATTCAACATGATACAGTCTATGGATGATACAATTGATACAATTTATGGATGTACTACTAGCTCAACTGCGATACTTGGGACTTTATTTCCAATGCAATATCCAGGTCAGCCTCTGTTACCTCAAATGATTTTTATGGCCTCAAGGTAAGCTTTAAAAACTTCTTTTTATTGAGCTGAGGAGGGAAAAACATGAATTTATTGAATGTTAGTCCTAAGGAAACCTCTAAGACGTTTTAAATCTAAGCTTGACATATTTTCATCAATTATAGACATATTATCAATATTTGTTTTGTCTACTGTAGGTTTTTAAATAGCGACATAAAAGGTTTTTTCTAGAGGTGCTTATTTAGAACCGATTATATTCTTTGACTGTATGCAAAATATCTTTTTTCCCATCGCCTTTGTGTTTGTGTTTGAGGATTGAGAAGCATATCATACAGCATCAGAGGTGAAAAGTCAAAGCCTCATCGGGAGTAGCAAGTGACAGAAACCCTCAAATACATCTTTATGTTTCAAGCCCGCTCTTTACATTCAAAAGAAAATTGATTTCCACTGTTTCGAGTGCCATATCTAGGGTGGCCATGAACTTGAGGACAGTTCTACTCAAACAAACAACTCCGGTTAAGTTCCATTATTAACTATAAGTAAATTAAAGCTTGTTGTAACTTGTTATATATTTGTCTACCCACCAAATAAAGTGTTGACTGGAGTGTGCCTTGGCAAAAATTTTAATTATAAATATACCAAATTTATAGTGTGTATTTTGAATTACTGAATCAGCAGCATTGTGTTGGTTATAGTAAAGACTCATAAGGCTTTAATAGATTATTGGTGTCTTGTTTACCAGATTTACTTTATATGGAAGGGGTGATAGCAAAAAATTCGAAGGGGCGCAGAGTGAATTGGATATCAAAAGTTCCATTGTCTTTTTTTGAGTCAAAACTGCATCAGGGCCTCTTTCCATGCCCTTCCCCTAAATGTTTCTGATCAAAATTGAGATACTCTCGCCATTTGTTTCAAAAATTCTAAATGTTAAATAGCCATTCCTCTGTAATTTACACTATCCCCTAGTCCCAGGAGCAAGGTCTGTAAGCTATGAATATTGTCCATTATTGATGTTTGCACTTTTTCAAGCACAAAAATTCTTGTTGTTTGTAAAAACGGAACATATCAACAACATCTAAGAAACATCTGAGGGTGTTAGGTTGAAACTTTCAGGGTATGTTGAGGGGCTGCTTAGGAGGAATTTGAAGAGAACTAGCTGTCTCCTTTATGCCCTTTTTAGGTGCTCTCTCTGCTCCAAACTAATCAAAGTTGAGAAATTTGTCATTTATTTTAAAGTAGTGGCGCAATAGCATTGCCCATTGTAATATAGCGTGAAGGAGGTACAATGTCTTATTATTTAATTTTCTACTAAGCCACTTTGTGTAGAATGGACTGTCATACAAACTTTGAAAGGAATTCAGCCAATTGAAAATTCACAGTTCTATGGCTCTTTAAGATTCAAAAGGGATTCGAAGGTAGTCCTAAACGCATCCAATCCAAATTTATAAATAAGTATTTGTTTCAACAGAGTTGAATGATACAGGAACTATGTCTGCAAAGATACCCTTTCGCACGATGTAATAAATGAGTCATCAGTAAACATTCCAAAAGTTCAAAATCTTCTTTGGAATTAAGTTCCCGTTCAGCAGTTCCTTCTACTAGCACAAGCTTGGCAGGGGACATTCCACTGTCTGATGGATTTGCGCATTATAGGCATTCAGATGAATTCTCTAGAGTAGATTCCCACTCGGAAAACAGATATAAAGAGCAGCTTTAAACATAACGTACAATTTTTAACTTAATACCCTTAATCTTTCCTTACATATTGCTAATAAGTTCTTCTTGAAACCAGCAGACACACACATTGTGTTTAATTGTGTTCGGCATCTGTCTCTGAAGCTGTGAGGGGCTTTGTCATCCCCATAAGCATAGCTGTCGGAGCTCTGGACTATTGTGAACGAGATGTCTACCTCAAGATTTTGATCGAACGCTATCGGAGGGAGGACAACTAAAAGGGCATGTTAAGGGGCTTTTGGCCCTCGAACCACTTTTCAACATGCCTGAAAGTATCAAGTTAAAACCCTCAGCCATTTTTAAAACACTTCAGATCCCCCTTTTTGATAAACCGGATACACATAGTGCCTCTTGATTTAGCGCAATATATTCCTGAACATTGATGTCAAAAACGAAACAAATTAGCAAGGACAAAAACAATTATCAATAGGGAAGAATAACTTCACTGCTATGTTTTCATCTGGGTAAATGTGTAACACAATCATAAAGACAAAATACGGAAAAAAATTGTGGGGCTATAGGGTGTATGGCACCCCAGAAAGTATTGCTATTAAATGTTTTCACTTGTTTGAACAAAATTACAATTTAAAAATGAAAATTTTGAAATTGTAACTGTCATAACTTGTACATAAAAAGGGCAAGGAGAGGGAAGGGCTGGCTGCTCTCCAATCCCTTCTCAATATAACTTGAAAAGTTCAACTTAATACCCACAGTCGCTCTTTGGATATTGCTTTTGAAGCAAAATAGAATGTTGTTTAATGTTTTATTTCCTTTGCCTCAGCAATAAAACAACCAGTTAACGAGTGCAAGGCCTACAACCAATAAAAACGATCAAAAAAATACTCTTTCGCACAACAGTTCATTACTCTTTCGTTATTTTTCTTATACGTGAAGGAAGATTTGTTTAGTGAGGAAGAATTAGCGACAGTACTAGAAGGATTAAAAAATAATAAGGCCCCAGGTGCTGATAGTATGATTAATGAGTTCCTTAAATATGGTGGCTCTGAGGTTAGGAATAAGCTACTGAAGATTATGAACATGATTTTTGAAAAAGGGGAAGTACCCAATGATTTTAGGAAAACCTTAATTAAACCACTGTATAAGAAAGGTGACAAGAGTGAATGTCGGAATTATCGAGGCATTAGTCTGGTCTCTGTAGGTAGCAAATTACTGAGTAATATGATACTTTTTAGACTGAGACATGCTGTAGACAAAGTTTTAAGGGAAGAACAATGCGGTTTTAGAAAAGGTAGAGGATGTGTCGACCATGTTTTCACTCTTAGGTTAATAATTGAGAAGTCCCTTCGTTGTCAAACACCTTTGGTCCTTAGTTTTATCGATTATGAGCAAGCTTTCGATTCTGTTGATAGAACAGCGTTAACAAAGGTCTTATCGTTATATGGTATACCAGAAAAATACATTAAAGTGATTTGCGCTATGTACGAGAATAATACTGCTGCGGTTAAGGTAGGAAATGAGGTTAGCAACTGGTTTTGTATTAAATCAGGAGTTAAGCAGGGTTGTGTTCTATCCCCCTTTATATGGATCATTTTGATGGACTTCGTCTTAAGGAGCACAGGAAAGGCAATTGGAGACCATGGAATCAAATGGGGAGGAAGAACGCTCCTGGACTTAGATTATGCTGATGATTTAAGCATATTAGATGAAAGTGTGAGCAAAATGAATGAATTTTTAGAGGTTTTACGAGTTCAGGGTGCTAAAATAGGCTTGAAAATTAATGTTAAGAAGACTAAGTCACTAAGGTTAGGAATAAGTGAAGATGAACAGGTGACCTTAGGTAACGAAAAGATTGATCAGGTTGGGAGCTTCAGTTACCTTGGTAGTATTATTAGTAAAGATGGTGGGAGCAGTGAAGATGTTAAAAGTAGAATAACTAAAGCTCAGGGTGTTTTTTCACAGTTAAAAAAAGTTTGGAAGAATAGAAAGATAAGCCTACAAACCAAGATTAGAATATTGGAAGCTACAGTGATGACAGTGGTCAAATATGGCTCTGAAGCATGGACACTCCGAAAAGCAGATGAAAATTTACTAGATGTTTTCCAGAGAAATTGCCTACGGATTGTTCTGGGTACCCGACTGACTGACCGTATTTCAAACAGTAGGTTGTACGAAAAGTGTGGTTCAATCCCGCTTTCTGGGGCTATAATGAAAGAAAGGTTGAGATGGCTAGGCCACGTTCTACGGATGAAGGATGACAGATTACCGAAGGTTGTCCTTTTTGGCCAACCGTCTGGGGCTACACGGAAAGCAGGTCGTCCTTGTCTGGGTTGGGAGGATGTCATAAATAAGGATTTAAAGGAAATGGGAACTTCCTGGGAGGGTGTAAAGAGGGAGGCTTTAAATAGATTAGGTTGGAGGAGGAGCGTGCGTAGCTGTGTTGGCTTCAGGCGGCTTGGTGCTGCAGTGAGTTATTAGTAGTAGTAGTAGTAAAAGCGAGATTTGACAAAACTCGAACGTTAATTTATCTAAATTCAAAACATAAGTATAAAACCAACGAATTTTCCGACGAATATTATAAAAATGACGCAATAAACTTCCTGTTGCATCCTCATTATCAATCAACAAGCAGAATTTTTTTTATGGCACTTCGTATTAACCAAGTGACATATACCGATCGCAAATTCCGACGGTCTGTCTGTCCTGGTTTTGCTACTTTAGGCACTTCCAGGTAAGCTAGGACGGTGAAATTTGGCAGCCTTATCATGGACCAAACCAAATTAAATTAGAAACATTCGTTTTCCCGATTTGATCATCTGGGGGGGAGTGGGGGGTCGGTTAATTCGGAAAAAATAAAGTTTTTTAACTTACGAACGGGTGATAGGATCTTAATGAAATTTGATGTTTGGAAGGATATCTTGTCTCAGAGCTCTTATTTTAAATTCTGACCAGATCCGGTGACATTAGGGGGAGTTTGAGGAGGGGAGCCTAAAATCTTGGAAAACGCTTAGAGTGCAGGGATCGGGATGAAACTTGGTGGAAAAAATAAGCAGAAGTCATAGATACGTAATTGACATAACCGAAACGGATCCGCTCTGTTTGGGGGAGCTGGGGGGAGGGTTAATAAAAAAAAATGAGGTATTTTTAACTTACGAAGGAGTGATCAGATCTTAATGAAATTTCATATTTAGAAGGACCTCGTAACTCAGATCTCTTGCTTTAAATCTCGCCCGGATCCAGACTCATTAAGGGGGAGTTGGGGGGAACTGGAAATCCTGGAAAAAACTTAAAGCAGAGAGATCATTTGGCAAGATGAAACCTGGTGGGAAGAATAAAAACCAATCCTAGATACGTAACTGACATAACCGGAACGGATCCGCTCTTGATCTGGTGACATATGGAGGAGTTTGGGGGGAATCTAAAATCTTGGGAAACGCTTAGAGAGGAGGGATCAGGATGAAACTTACTGGAAAAATAAGCAGAAGTCCTAGATACGTGATTGACATAACCGGAACGGATCCACTCTATTTGAGTGTGGAAAATGCTTAGAGTGGAGAGATCGGGATGAAACTTGATGGGAAGAATAAGTACAAATTTTAGATACGTAATTACCATAATTGGAACGGATCCGTTCACTTTGGAGGAGCTGAGGGGTGTTGATTTGGAAAAATTAAAAAAATTGAGAAATTTTTAACTTAAGAACGGGTGACCGGATCTTAATGAAATTTGATATTTAGAAGGAGCTCATTTCTAAGAGCTCTTATTTGGAATCCCCACCAGATCTGCTGACATTGGGGGGAGTTGGAGGGGGAACCAGAAATCTTGGAAAACGCTTAGAGTAGAGAAATTGTGATGACACTAGGTGGGTAGAATAAGAAAATGTCGTAGATACGTGATTGACGTAACCGTACTAGATACACTCTCTTTGGGGGAGTTTGGGGGTGGGTTTCAGTGCTTTGGCTAGTTTGAAGCTTCCGGATGTGCTAGGGCGATGGAAATTGGTAGGTGTCACCGGGAGCTGCACAAATTGACTTGATGGGGCTGAATGGAGAGGAAAAAGTAGAAAAAATGAGGTATTTATAACTTACGAGTGGGTGATCGGATCTTAATGAATTTTGATATTTAGAAGGACCTCGTGACTCAGAGCTCTTATTTTAAATCCCAACCAGCATTAAGCCTCTGATTTTCCTTTTAAATCAATCTTTTGATTCGCAGAATTTTGTTAGAGCTTATACCATATGAGCTCTTGGCTCTTCCATCGTCCGGCCTCGTCACATGTGCTATATGAGCTCTTAGCTCTTGTTTAATTTGAAGGGGATATCAATTTTGCGTTTGTACAAGGATTTTTTTTTCTAATGCGCAAGCATTTCCAGATATACTTTGAAACCAAATAGTACTTGGAAACACGGCAATTTCTTTTAAATTTTGTTTTTTAGATAATTATTTTCCTATATTAAAACACCTCTTTCTTATCATTATTATTATCTCAGATTAAAGGGGAGTCAATCTTCATTCCATTTCAGGTTTTTTTATCTATTGGAATATTTCCTAGAAGACCCACTTTCTTTTGGTAGGTAGTTCCTTGGGGAACCCATCATTTATGTCATTCTCAGCATTATTTTTATATTTCTTATCTTTTTTATTGCTTTACATTTTATTATGAGACATACGAATATATTCGCTGAGGTCTTATCCTTTGGCGGGTGCTTCTAGGGGAGGGCTCTAGGAGGTCCCAAGTATTGCCAGGTCTTTCGAGGGAGCACTCTGAAAAGAAGTATACTATACGTTTAGACTATATAAATGGGGGGGAGGCTTTGGGGAGATCCCAGCATTATATAATCAAAAAAGAGTAATCACCAATAAAAAAAACATACACCATAAAAAAAGAGGGAGAAAGGAAGACTGTTTTCCTACTTTAATAATTAGTATAAATGAGAACTTGAATGAAGTATTAACCCTACTCATCCATCCAATTACGTAGGTCAAAGAGCATGGCCATACACAGTCAACCGTAAAGAATAATCCATGGACAGGCAGTCGTGTCGTAATCATTTTATCTGAAAGGGCATAGTTAATAAACCTTTCAGCTATACTGAACGAAATGTATATCTAAAAATTTGATCGAACTATTTTAAAGAAAAGGGGCGCGGCAGAGGGGCTAGTTTTCTTTCAATATTTATGCTCAATCTAAAAAAAAACACACTAGATCTTTTATTTTCCGTTTGAATGAACCCTCTCCTAATTTTCCAGAACTAGATTGTTCAATACTCCCCTGAAAGAATAAAAAATACGCATCCGTGATTTTTCTTCTTTCAAAAAATACGAAATTCTACATTTTTTCTAATAGGAGCTTGAAACCTCTACACCAGGGCTTTCTGGCAAGCTGAATATAATGCCGTGGTTTCCATTAAAATTCTTTGACTTTAGTGGTTGTTCTCTCCTTTTTCGAAAATAAGGGACATTTTCTCTGGCTCCTTGCATTTGACGGGTAATCAACTTGATGAATCTTTTATATTTGATACCAACATAATAAGCCAATCGTTTATTTTTGTATATCTACTGATATAGAAATTCAGTGTTTAATAGTTTCGGTTACTATTGGGCCGTGTTTCTCCTAACTTACAATTTTGTTATCACAAACTGATTTATAATAAAACTGGCACGAAAAATATCGTCTAATTATTTTGATAAATTATTTTATCAAAAATTATTTTGATTCTGAAACACGTAGAACTCAAATGAATGTGCATTGTCAGTTGAGTAAACACCCGCTGTTATTTATTCTTAAAATGCTAATAATAGTTGATTTATGAAAGTTATAAAAGTGAAAACATGCAATTTTTTTCAGTAAAGTTAAAATTATGCTCTTGCCTTGGGAAGGCTTAGGGGTTTGGAGCCCTATTCATGTTAATTTCTGCTCGTTTTGAGATTGAATTCGTTATTTATTGGAATTTCTGTTTCTTTTGGACTTTATTTATTTATCAATGCAGATTTGTGGTAATTTTA
This sequence comes from Artemia franciscana, assembly GCF_032884065.1. Taxonomy (NCBI): domain Eukaryota; kingdom Metazoa; phylum Arthropoda; class Branchiopoda; order Anostraca; family Artemiidae; genus Artemia; species Artemia franciscana. Next base: position 7,500,552 of record NC_088882.1, read on the forward strand.
CACTTGGTAGATTACTTGCTTTTATTTTTGCTCGTTTTTGGTTAAGTGGAAGTTTTTAGTTTTCTGCGAAAAAGCTATTTTGTGGTAAAATCATTTTTGTTCATTTTTATAGTCTGGCCTGCAATTCGTATGTTAGCTACAATTTTTCAACAGTTTTCAGTAAGATATACTTCTTAAGAATCTACACAAAAATAGTAGCGTTTAATTCAGTTTTATACCTCCTCCAGTTAGCCTGAAAAATGAAACTTGATACGATTCGCAAAAACAATTATCTATGATGTTTGATATCTTGGATACACTCGCACTCTTTTGATTTAGTTAAATTTTAAGTGCAGAAGTAGTCATAGAACTTGCCCAGAAACTTGAACATTCTACCCTCGATCGTTTTTGGGATACTGCTGAGATGCCTTATTGGCACTGAGCATACACACAGAGCCTTTTTGGTTCAATCTTGAGGCAACATTTAGTCTTTAAACATAAAAGGCAAATAAAACACCTATGGAGGGTTGACCAACGCAAAAGCCCTAGAGATACAGTAACAAGACCGTTCAGCTATGTTAGGCAAAATGGCATTATTAAATTTTGATTTGAAGAGTTTGAAAAATTATGACCAAAAGAGGAGGATTGATCAACCATTCAATCAATCATTTTATTAATACTAAAAACACTTTTGCAAACATAAAAAAGTTATTCGGCCCAAGAAGCTTTGCTTGTTATTGCCCTTCAATCAGTATTGACTCTTAAAAAGGATATTAGAACTTAAAATATCCAATCTTTTAAAATTTCAATGATATTACTAGCCATGATAGAGCAGCACCGTCTCTGATATTACTTATATACCCTTTTAATAGTTGAATGTGTGGTTTTTCATTTAATTAAAACTCACCCTAAACGTTGTATAAAAATTTATTTTAACCGTTGAAGAAGTATCAAAGACATATTGTTTTCTTACCCCGAATCTTACACAACTTACCCTGAAAGGTCTAACTTAACAACGTAAGCTGTTATTGTGATACTGCTTTCTTTACCTACTGACAATCTGCATGATGATATTTCGTTTTAATTTAGTCCAGCATCCGCTTAAATATTCTTTTTAATTTTATTATTATTAAAATTATTAATTTTAATTAATACCCTTTGCTTATGTAACAATATTTGTAGTAGGAGTAGTCGCTTTAGTCGGAAGCGTTATGCACAGAGCACCTTTTCTTCAAAATCCCCTTCAGCACAAGATGAAATTTTCAACCGATCCTGAAGCTGAACCTCAACCGATCATAGCTGATATGTTCTGTTGAAAACCTACGTGGGCTTAGTGTGTTGTGATTTATTTTTATATAGTTACAACATTGCCCATAATCTTCTCCTTAATACCCTTAGGTTTATCAGTAGTAGTAGTAGCAGTAATAATAATAGTAGCAATAGCAGTAGTCGTAGGAATTAAGCAGTAGTTTTATGATACAATTATTGTCTTTCGGTTAATCCAACATCCCCCACAACAAGCGTTGTAAGTTTTAGTTTCACACAAGAACCTGTTCCTAAGATTTTGCTGATATGTCCTTTCGACAACCTGCAAACGAATGGCAAGTTTTCGTACCTACAGCAGAAGTTTTCAGAGATATTCTCTTGAAAATATCACTAAAGTTTTTTAATAAGTCGGATGACATAAATAAAATCAGGTTCGTACGTTTAATTCAGATAACAAAGCTATTTCTAAATATACGCCATTCAAGTTTTCATCTGTTTCTGTCATCTTGAAATAGAGCTTTTTAAAAATTAGAGGGTGCGTGACAGCTTATCAAACAGTTCGTGCTAACGAGCTGTAAGGAGCGACCCGGCTCAGTAGTAACCAAGACTCTAAAAAACGGAATTTTGATACCAATATATACATCAAAAGAATTAAATTTTTTAATGTTAATTTTAAATATAGAAGTTTCATCAAGTTTGGATTTAAACATCAAAAGTAACGAGCCTGAGAAAACTTGCCTTATTTTAGAAAATAGGGGGAAACACCCCTTAAAACTGAGAGAATCTTAACGAAAATCACACCATCAGATTCAGTGTATTAGAGAACACTACAATATAAGTTTCAAGCTCCTATCTACAAAAATGTGGAATTTTGAATTTTTTGCCACAAGACAGATCACAGATGCGTGATAATAGTTTTTTTTGTTTTTTATTTTGTTTCTTTTCCAGGGGTGATCATATCGACCCAGTGGTCCTAAAATGTCGCGAGAGGGCTCAGTCAGACGGATATTAGAAGTTCTATTGCCCTTTTTAAGTGACCAAAAAATTGGAGGACAGATAGCCATTTTATTCAGAATAGTCCAAAAACCTAATTGCTATATCTTTGGGGACAACTTACTCCTCCACAGCCCCGTGGGATGGGCTGTAAGTTACAAACTTTGACCGGTGTTTGTATATAGTAGTGGTTATTGGGAAGTGTAAAGACGTTTTCAGCGGGATATTTTGGTTGGGGCAGGGGTTGAGGGTAGAGGGTTCTGTAGGGGGAACTTTCCATGAAAGGGCTGCAGGATTTTCTATTATTTGAAAAGGATAAAAAAATAAATATGAAAAAAATTCAACTGAAAGTAAGGAGCAGCGTTAAAACTTGAAACAAACAGAAATTATTACACATATGAGGAGTTTACCTCCTCCTAATACCTCGTTCTCTACGCTATATTTTTAGTAATTTAAACTATTTATTCTACGGCCTTCGTGATTCAGGGGTAATTATTAAGGAATTGGGACAAAATATAAGCTTTAGTGTAATGAGTGAGGCATTGACAAGGGGGCAAACCCCCTCATATACGTAGTAAAAACATACGAATATAGAAGTTCGTTACGTAAGTTCGTTCGTAATTTACGTTTATTTTTACTAATAAAAATGTTCGTAAAAAATTAAAAATTCTGGTTGCCTTTTTAATAACCAAAAAATTTGGAGGGCAACTAGGCCCCCTCCCACACTTATTTTGTCCCAAAGTCAATTGATTAAAATTTTGAGATAGCCATTTTATTCAGAATAGTCCAAAAACCTTATAACTATGTCTTTGAGGACGACTTACTTCCCCACATCCCCGTGGGAGGGGCTGCAAGTTACAAACTTTGACCAGTGCTTACATATAGTAGTGGTTATTGGGAAGTGTGCAGAAGTTTTCAACGGGATTTTTGGTTTGTGGGGAGGCGTTGAGGGAAGGGGTTTATGTAGGGGGAATTTTCTATGGAGGGGTGCAGGGATATCTAGCATTAAAAAATATAAAAAAATTTCAGCTGAAAGTAAGGAGCAGCATTAAAACTAAAGACGAACAGAAACTATTATGCATATGCGGGGTTCACCTTCTCCTAATACCCCGTTCTTTACGCTAAATTATTTTTAGTAACTTCAACTATTTATTCTACGGCCTTTGTGATTCAGGGGTCATTCTTAAGAAATCGGGACATGATTTAACCTTCGGTGTAATGAGCGAGGTATGGACGAAGAGGCGAACCCTCGCATATACGTAGTAAAAATATACGAATATAGAAGTTCGTTACGGAAGTTAAATCGTAAGTTAGGTATATTTTTACTAATAAAACGCTCTTAAGAAATTTAAAGCTCTAGTTGCCTTTTTAAGTAGCCAGGAATTTGGAGGGTAACTAGGCCTCCTCACCCGATCCTTTTTTTTTCTCAAAATCGTCTGATCAAAACTATGAGAAAACCATTTAGCCAAAGAAATAAAATAATATACAAATTGTGTTTCGATTATTCATGTCTGAAGAGCCAAAATCAAACCATGTATTAATTCAAAAACATTCAAATATTAAATAATAAAAAAAAAGTTTTTTTTAACTGAAAGTAAGGAGCAACATTAAAACTTAAAACAAGCACAAATTACTCCGCATATTGAAGGGGCTCCTCCCTCCTCACCGCCCCGCTCTTTGCGCTAATTTCCTTTACTTTTAAAAAATTGTAGCTGAGAAAAAGAGCCAAACTATAGCATAAAGAGCGGGGCATTGAGGAGGGAACAGCCCCTTTCATATACGGAGTAATTTCTGCTCGCTTTAAGTTTTAATGTCGCTTCTTACTTTAAGTTAAAAAGACTTGCTTTTTGATTAAATTTTTATTTAATAACCAATAGAATTCTTAGAAAAAATACTTGGTACATATTTTTGGCCATGTTTTGGAGTATGATCATAGACTCTCTGACTAAAACATATCAATTCCTGAGAAAGACTAAATAAAAAAAAAACTAATTTTTTTTAGCTGAAAGTAAGGAGCGACATTAAAACTTAAAACGAACAGAAATTACTCCGTATATGAAATGGGTTGTCCCCTCTGCAATCCCTCGCTCTTTACGCAAAAGCTTTAATTGTTTTAAAAAGTATAATTGTGGCAAGAGTCAAACTTTAGCGTAAAGAGCGAGGGATTGCGGAGGGGACAACCCATTATATATACGGGGTAATTTCTGTTCGTTTTAAGTTTTAATGTCGCTCCTTACTTTCAGCTAAAAAAATTAGTTTTTTTTTATTTAATTTCTGAACGTTTTTGAATTAATGCATGTTTGGTTTTTGGCTCTCCGCACATAATTATTAAAATGAAATTTGTATATTAATTTTTTTTGGCTAAATGGCTTTCTCTTAGTTTTTGATCAGATGATTTTGAGAAATAAGGGTGGAGAAGGAGGCCTAGTTGCCCCTCCAATTTTTCGGTTACTTAAAAAGGCAACTAGAACTTTTAATTTTTAACGAACCTTTTTATTAGTAAAAAATATACGTAACTTAAGAATTAACTTACGTAACAAACTTTCATAACCTTATATTTTTATTATGTATACGAGGGGGTTTGTACCCTCGTTAATTACCTCGCTCTCTTACACTAAATCGTAAGTTTTTGTCCCAATTCTCTAAGAATGACCCCTGAATCAGAAAGGCCGTAGAATAAATAGTTGAAATTACTAAAATACTTTAGCATAAAGGAGCAAGGTATTTATCTCCTCCTAAATACCTCGCTCTTTATGCTAGAGTATTTTTAGAACCCCTCATATGCGTAATAATCTCTGTTCGTTTTAAGTTTCAATGCTACCTCTTCCTTTCCTTTGAAAAAACGTTTTCATGTTTATTTTTCATTGTTTTCTTATAGTAATGCCAGATAATCCTGCGCCCTTTTCATTGAATTTTTCTTCCCCCATGACAGATTCCTCCAAGGAAAGATCCTCCAGCATAGCCCCCTCTCCTCAGCACCACCCCCAAACAAAATAAAATCCCCCTGAAAACGTCTGTACACTTCCCAATAACCATTACTATATGTAAACACTGGTCAAAGTTTGTAACTTGCAGCCCCTCCCCCAGGGATTGTGGGGGAGTAAGTCATTCCCAAAGACATAGTTATTATAGTTTTCGACTATGCTGAACAAAATGGCTATCTCAAAATTTTGATCCGTTGACTTTGGGATAAAAATGAGCGTGGGAGGGGGCCTAGATGCCCTCCAATTTTTTTGGTCAGTAAAAAGGGCACTAGAACTTTTCATTTCCGTTAGAATTAGCCCTCTTGCAACATTCTAGGACCAGTTGGTCGATACGATGACCCCTGGGAAAAAAAAAAAAACAAAAAAAAAAACAAACAAATAAACACGCACCCGTGATTTGTCTTCTGGCAAAAAATACAAAATTCCACATTTTTGTAGATAGGAGCTAATCCATCATAATAATCCATTATGTCCAACATAATCCATTCTGTCTAATTGATTTGAAATTACTGCACGCCTATTAAACAAAGAGCATAATTACTTGACGACCCTTGGGGTAATTATGCTATTTGCTATTAATCATTGTAAACTTAGAAAGTAGGTTAGATACATAATAAAATTATTGAGTTCTGTCAAATGCCCAATTTCAAGATGATTACGCGACAAGAAGTGATTGGGGGGGGGGGCAATATGGAGTCCATGCCCACCCGAAGATTTGGTCCAAATGGCGCCTCTGGTAGATTCCTCTCAAGTTTGACAGATTGTTTTAGTATATCAAATAAATGTTCCACAGAGGTTTAAGTTCATATAATATGGCTTAATGGTACCACCAAGCTTATCCATAAACTTTTAGCATCACTTTCATCATAGACAGTACAATAGCGCTGCCGAAGTAAACACTGATGTGGGCTCAATATATAATTCATTTGTTTTATTTTTTTTATTTTATTAGGCTAAGGCACTTCGTATAGAAGGAGTTGTCGAAGAAACTTCGAAAAGGGCTCATTTGATTGTAAATTGAAAGGGCTGGTGGTATTTTTAATAGTTGAAAGTGATTGAATGGTAACCAACCTCTTCGCAAGCCCATCATTTCCCCAAACACATCCTATCAAAATTTTGAGAGAGCCATTCAGAGTAATTGAAAGGTTTGGAAATTACTTCTATTAAGATAAAAGTTCCCCTACAGTCCTTTTAATGGAAAAGGTGGCCGTATAAGCTTTGGAAGGGGCTCATTGGATTGTAAATCAGAAGTTTTAGTGCCCTTTATAAGAGTAAAAGTGATCATCAGGCAGCCCCCCCCGCATCGTTTTCTCTCCAAATGCATCTGATAAAAATTTGAGAGAACATGTTCAAAAATAGTTCAAAGATCATATAACAAGGCCTTTGGGGTTGTCATAGGTCACAGAGTCTGGGGATAAGTGCTATAAGTTATAACCCAAGGGTATATAAGGTTCTTACGAAAGGGGCGGTCGTGTGAACTTTAGAAGAGGAAATTTACAGTTCTAGTTCTATTTAAAGAATCAAAGCTGATAGAGAGCAATTAATCCCCCTTCCTGATATACTCTTTTCAAACAGTTCGTGGTAACGAACTGTAGTAAGGAGCGACCCGGCTCAATAGTAACCAAAACACCAAAAAATAGAATTTTGATACCAATAGCTACATAAAAAAAATTGCATTTTAATGCTGATTTCAAATATATAACTTTCATCAAGATTAGTCTGACCTATCAAAAGTTACGAGCCTGAGAAAATTTGCCTCATTTTAGAAAATAGGGGAATACATCCCCTAAAAGTCATACAATCTTAACCAAAATCACACCATCAGATTCAGCGTATCAGGGAACCTTGTAGTAGAAGTTTCAAGCTCCTATCTACAAAAATGTGGAATTTCGTGTTTTTTGCCAGAAGACAAATCACGGATGCGTGTTTTTTTTTGCTGTTTTTGTTTTTTTTTCCAGGGGTGATCGTATCGACCCAGTCGTCCTAGAATGTCATGAGAGGGCTCGTTGTAACGGAAATTATAAGTTCTAGTGCCCTTTTAAAGTGATCAAAAAAATTAGAGGGCACCTAGGCCCCCTCCCACGCTCATTTTTTCCCAAAAGTCACCGGATCAAAATTCTGAGATAGCCATTTTATTCAACATAGTCAAAAAACCTAATAACTATGTCTTTGGGGACGACTTACTACCCCGCAGTCTCCCTGGGAGGGGTTGCAAGTTACAAACTTTGACCTGTGTTTACATATAGTAATGGTTACTGGGAAGTGTACGGCCGTTTTCAGAGGGATTTTTTTTGGTTTGAGAGGGGGGGTTACGCGGGAGGATCTTTCCATGGAAAAACTTCTCATGGGGGAAGAGACTTTCAATGAAGGGGGCGCAGGATTTTTTTGCATTATTTAAAAAAAAAACAAGGAAAAATAAATATGAGAATTTTTTCTACTGAAAGTGAGGAGCAGCATTAAAACTTAAAACGAGGAGAAATTATTGCGCATATGAAGGGTTTACATCCTCGTAATACCTCGCTCTTTACGCGAAAGTATTTTTAGTAATTTCAACTATTTATTCTACGGCCTTTGTGATTCAAGGGTCATTCTCAAGGAATTGGGACAGAATTTAAGCTTTAGTGTAAAGAGCGAGGTATCGACAAGGGGTGAAATCCCTCATATACGCAATAAAAATATACGAATATAGAAGTTCGTTACGTAACTTAATTCGTAAATTGCGTATATTTTTTACTAATGAAAATGTTCGTAAAACAATTAAAAGTTCTAGTTGCCTTTTTAAGTAATCAAAAAATTAGAGGGCAGCTAGGCTTCCTCCCTCTCTCTTTTCTTCTCAAAATCTTCCGATTAAAACTATGAGAAAGCCATTTAGCCAAAAAGAAAATTATTATGCAAATTTCGTTTTAATTATATATGTGCGGAGAGCCAAGATCAAAACATACATGAATTAAAAAACGTCCAGAAATTAAATAAAAAAAAAACAAGTTTCTTAAATGAAAGTAAGGAGCGACACTAAAACTTAAAATGAGCAGAAATTACTCCGTATATGAAAGGGGCTTTTCTTCCTCAACGCCCCGCTCTTTACGTTAAAGTTTTTTCCTTTTTAAAAAGTAGAGCTAAGAGAAAGAGTCAAACTTTAGGGTACAGAGGGAGGCGTTGAGGAAGAATTAATTTCTAATCGTTTTAAGTTTTAATGTCGCTCCTTACTTTCATTTAAAAAAAATTGTTTTTTTATTTAATCCCGAAAACGATTCAATTGAAGTTGTTAGATAGTCATTTTGTTACCAATAGTATACCCAGGGGAGGGGCTGTGCAATATACAACCAGAGTACACCCTACCTACCAGAGAAAAGACTCACGGCACATGTCTACATGCCCGGTGTAAATGAATGAACAGAAAAAAAGAATTACCAACGAGTGCCAGCAACTTGAGAGGTAAAAAAAAGACCCCAGGTTGTCTTGTTGAGCAGCCGGCTGGACGGCTTTCTCCCTTTTCTTCTCTTCTTAGGTTCTTCTCCCCTTTCCTCTTCTTTATTTTCAAAGTGGTTGTTGGATGTAATTCCAAAGTCCATTAGTGACAGGCGGGACAGCTCTTTCTCTGGTTTTCACCACAAGTACGTAAGTAAGGTTAGATTAAAACTGAATTTTTAAGTAAATGATTATTATATTCACAAAGCATATAACAATTAATCGTGCAGCATGTTCACCTATATGTTCAATCATTTTTATACGTCACTAATTTAAATTGATCCTTCTAAAATCTTGGGAAACGCTTAGAGTGGAGGGATCAGGATGAAACTTACTGGAAAAATAAGCAGAAGTCCTAGATACGTGATTGACATAACCGGAACGGATCCACTCTATTTGAGTGCGGAAAATGCTTAGAGTGGAGAGATCGGGATGAAACTTGATGGGAAGAATAAGTACAAATTTTAGATACGTAATTACCATAATTGGAACGGATCCGTTCACTTTGGAGGAGCTGAGGGGTGTTGATTTGGAAAAATTAAAAAAATTGAGAAATTTTTAACTTAAGAACGGGTGACCGGATCTTAATGAAATTTGATATTTAGAAGGAGCTCATTTCTAAGAGCTCTTATTTGGAATCCCCACCAGATCTGCTGACATTGGGGGGAGTTGGAGGGGGAACCAGAAATCTTGGAAAACGCTTAGAGTAGAGAAATTGTGATGACACTAGGTGGGTAGAATAAGAAAATGTCGTAGATACGTGATTGACGTAACCGTACTAGATACACTCTCTTTGGGGGAGTTTGGGGGTGGGTTTCAGTGCTTTGGCTAGTTTGAAGCTTCCGGATGTGCTAGGGCAATGGAAATTGGTAGGTGTCACCGGGAGCTGCACAAATTGACTTGATGGGGCTGAATGGAGAGGAAAAAGTAGAAAAAATGAGGAATTTATAACTTACGAGTGGGTGATCGGATCTTAATGAATTTTGATATTTAGAAGGACCTCGTGACTCAGAGCTCTTATTTTAAATCCCAACCAGCATTAAGCCTCTGATTTTCCTTTTAAATCAATCTTTTGATTCGCAGAATTTTGTTAGAGCTCATACCATACGGCTTTCTCCCTTTTCTTCTCTTCTTGGGTTCTTCTCCCCTTTCCTCTTCTTTATTTTCAAAGTGGTTGTTGGATGTAATTCCAAAGTCCATTAGTGACAGGCGGGACAGCTCTTTCTCTGGTTTTCACCACAAGTACGTAAGTAAGGTTAGATTAAAACTGAATTTTTAAGTAAATGATTATTATATTCACAGAGCATATAACAAATAATCGTGCAGCATGTTCACCTATATGTTCAATCAATTTTTATACGTCACTAATTTAAATTGATCCTTGTTTACCACAAAACTAGGTCTGCAGGCCTTGAACTGTTGAGAACAGGCAGCTCAAGTACATGCACTTTCCAAAAGTCAAACAAATTCTGTATTATGAACTGAAATGAGTTTGAAGATGTATTTTATATTATTAATTTGAAATGGTGTAGTCGGAAGCCAAAAGGAGCCTATTTATGATTCCAGGTATTTTTCTTAAGAAAACCACCAGGTACTTTATGGAGGTTAACATATATTAGCCCTGTTCACAAAGGTGGTCGCAGATATGAGACAGTTAACTACCGACCAATCAGTATCACTTCTGCTGTAGGAAAAATACTTGAAAGCATAGTCAACTCCACAGTCATTCAACATCTGACTTGAGGTAGACTATTTTCTTTGTGCCAGCATGGTTTCTCTTCTGCTACATCAGTTGAGATCATACTTATTGTTGCATATATCAATGACAATTGACATTGTCAATGACAGAGTCATTGACAATGACTCTGTCAATGCCTAGATCCATCCTCAAGTAATTGAAAGCTGCATGAGACAAGACAAACAGGTTTTAGCATACCTGACGCTAAATATCGCACACTAGTAAAAACTAGATTTTTACTTCCGTCAATCTATTTGAAATTATGAGCGAGGTGTATGGTTGAAATATTGAAGCTAATTACATAGATCTATTAGTTAAGAAAATTTTGACACACCTAAGGGTGAAAAAATTGGTTTTCAAGGTAGCGTGATGGAGATTTTAAAATGATATAATTGTTTGAGGGAACTGGCTCGCCCACTTCTGGGTAACTTACGCTACAGTTTTAGCTTATTAAGGATTATTTGAGTTTTGGGGCCCCATCAAGGTTTCAAAATGTAATTTAACCCAGAAGACCTGTGAAATAAAATTTAAAAAGTGTCACGTAACGTACTAAATTTACTTTCATTAAAGCTGAATTATGCTGTAAACTAGCCTACGAAGTTACTACTATATCTGGTCTCATTTAGGAAAGATTAGTTTTGTCATGGCAGAACCCATTAGTCCAGCATATATTTGAAAAGAATGTTAATTAGGGAGTCAATTTGCATTGGACTACAATTGTTAATGTTATTAGTTTCCTTTTCTCCGGTTTTAGTTCTGAAAATGTAATTCTTGTTATTTGAGTAAAATTTTAAGCCATATCAACACTATGTTTTTCTAAATCTAGGAAATGTATTCAGCAAATTATTATCCAATTTTGTAAATTATGATCATGTTCTTACGGGAGATTTTTATCTTCCTGAAGTTCAATTTTTACGCTAGGGATTCTGTTTTTGTCTACCCTCGCTGATAATCGCTCTTTACGCTATAGCTTTTAATTGTTTTAAAAAGTAGAATTCTGGCAAAGAGTCAAACTTTAGCGTAAAGAGCGAGGGATTGCGGAGGGGACAACCCATTTCATATACGGAGTAATTTCTGTTCGTTTTAAGTTTAATGTCGCTCCTTACTTTCAGTTAAAAAAACTAGTTTTTTTTTAATTTCTGGACGTTTTTGAATTAATGCATGTTTGATTTGGCTCTCCGCACATAAATTATTAAAATGAAATTTGTATATTAATTCTTTTTTTTTTGGCAAAGCGGATTTCTCTTAGTTTTGATCAGACAATTTTGAAAAATAACGGGTGGGGAAGGAGGCCTAGTTTCCCACCAATTTTTCGGTTACTTAAAAAGGCAACTCGAACTTTCAATTTTTAACGAACGTTTCTATTAGTCAAAAATATACGTAAGTTAAGGATTAACTTGCGTAACAAACTTTTATATTCTTATATTTTTATTATGTATACTAGGGGGTTTGTACCCTCATTAATACCTCGCTCTTTACAATAAATCGTAAGTTTTGTCCCAATTCTTTAAGAATGACCCCTGAATGAGAAAGGCCGTAGAATAAATATTTGAAATTACTAAAACTACTTTAGCATAAAGAGCGAGTTATTTATCTCCCCCTAAATACCTTGCTCTTTATGCTAAAGTATTTTTAGAACCCCTCATATGCGTAATCACCTCTGTTCGTTTTAAGTTTCAATGCTACTCCTTACTTTCAATTGAAAAAATGTTTTCATGTTTATTTTTTTATTTTATTTTTTATAGTAATACTAGAAAATCCTGCACCCTTTACATTGAATTTTGCTTCCCCTATGACATATTCCTCCAAGAAAAGATCCTCCCACAGCCCCCTCCCGTCAACCCCACCTCCCAAACCAAAAAAATCACCCTGAAAACGTTTGTACACTTCCCAATAACAATTACTGTATGTAAACACTGGTCAAAGTTTGTAACTTGCAGCCCCTCCTCCAGGGATTGTGGGGGAGTAAGTCATTCCCAAAGACATAGTTATTAGTTTTTTCGACTATGCGGAACAAAATGGGTATCTCAAAATTTTGATCCGTTGACTTTGGAAAAAAAATGAGCGTGGGAGGGGGCCTAGGTGCCCTCCAATTTTTTTGGTCACTTGAAAAGAGAACTAGAACTTTTCATTTCCGTTAGAATGAGCCCTCTTGCGACATTCTATGACCGTTTGGTCGATACGATGACCTCTGGAGAAAAGGAAAAAAAACAAACAAAAAGACGAACAAATAAACACGCACCCGTGATTTGTCTTCTGGCAAAAAATATGAAATTCCACATTTTTGTAGATAGGAGCTTGACATTTACGCTTTAGGGTTCTCTGATACGCTGAATGCGATGGTGTGATTTTCGTTAAGATTTTATGACTTTTAGGGGGGCTTCCCCCCTATTTTCCAAAATAAGGCAAATTTTCTCAGGCTCGTAACTTTTGATAACAAAGACTAAATTTCGTGAAACTTATATATTTAGAATCAGCATAAAAATCTGATTCTTTTGATGTGTCTTTTAGCTTCAAAATTCCTTTTTTTTAGAGTTTCGTTAACTATAGAGCCGGGTCGCCCCTTACACTACCTTTGTTACCACGAACTGTTTGATTAAGAAGATGCTCTTTTGTAAGGACTCTCAAATAGTCCTGCCATTTTTTGTTATTCGGTTAGCTATGTAGCTTCCAACTTTTCCCACAATATCTGAAACCTTTTCCACAATGGCTGAAAACCTTCTATTGCCTTATCTTATCGATTTGATTCACATGAGACAAAATTCCCACAATATCTGAAACCTTTTCCACAATGGCTGAAAACCTTCTATTGCCTTATCTTATCGATTTGATTCATATGAGACAAATTTTTCACCATTATTGTTTTACGAACAAAGATCAACGAAGAACAAGCTCCACGGACAAAACTGGTTTTACGCGGAAAAAATGTAATTTTTTCAAGTTTTAAGAGGAGAAAAATCAACCTGCAACTAGTTTCTTGAAGAAGAAATAAAAACTTGACGTGTTTCTCGTAGACATAAATCCGCATGCATTAAGTTTCTAGAAGAAATAATCCACATGCAACAAATTTACCGAAAAAAAAAATCAGCAGGCATCATGTTTCACGAGAAAAAATATCAGCATAAATTAAGGTTCACGAGCAAAAATCAGAATGCAACAAGTTGCACGAACAAAACCGTTTTCACCAGGAAAAAACCAATGTGAAAGTTTCGTGAAGAGAAAAATTAACATGTAACAAGTTTCAAGAAGAAGAAGAAAAAATGCATAAAATTTCTCTCAGAACTAAATAGTCAATAAGAACTAAGTCAATAGTGACTGGAGGGCAATAACAAGCAAATCTTTGAAATATAAAAATATTTCAATGGTTTCAAATATAAAAGATTCATCAAGTTTATTGTTACCTGTCAATTGCAACGAGCCACAGAAAATGTCCCTCATTTTCGAAAAAGGAGGGAACAATTACTAAAGTCAAAGAATTTTAATGGAAACCATGCCATTTTATTCAGCGTGCCAGAGAGCCCCGATGTAGAGGTTTCAAGCTCTTATTGGCAAAAATTTAGAATTTTGTATTTTTTTTTTACAGAAAAAAAAACACGGATGCATGTTTATTTTTTTTTTCAGGGATATTGAACAGTCTGGTTCTGGAAAATTGGGAGAGGGTTCATTCAAACAGAAAAAAAAAATCTAGTTTTTTTTTAAGTGACCAAAAATATTGAAGGACAACTAGCCCCCCTCTCGCGCCTCTTTATCATAACTTGGGCACCCCCAGGAACTACCTACCAACATAAAGTGGGTCTTCTAAGAAATCTTCCAATAGATAAAAACTCCTGAAATGGAATGAAAATTCACCCCCCTTAATTTGAGATAATAATAATGATACGAAAGAATGTTTAAAATAAAGGAAAATAATCATTTAAAAAACAAAATTTAGAAGAAATCGCCGTGTTTCAAAGTACTATTTGGTTTCAAGTATATCATAAAACCCTTGCGTATTAGAAAAAAAACTTTGCAGAAACGCTAAATCAATATCCTCTTTAAATTAAAAATTAGAAATCAAATTTGATTGATTACGACACTTGCTAGAGAGGATTGCAGACATCTCCTGTTTATTCTCTAATGCTATGCTGCTTTGTTTCCAGGAGCTGTAAATAGCAATGTAAATTAGACCTACGTTTCCCGGGCAACGTGAAGTGTTGCGGCAACCTTTGTCCGGCTTCGCCGACTAAATTGTTGCAAGAGCAACATTTTGGTTTTGTTTTTTCGCTATCGATCAGTAATCACATTACCAAAGGCTATTCCTCAGCGTTGAAAAAACAACAATCAAATAGTATCGAAAGAAGGGACTAAATTGACTTTGCTGCCAGTTGAAGTTTATCCTTTTCAATCGTAGACATCGTGACGGATGAAAACTCGGAACAATATCTTATAAAATCTAATTGTTGTTACAAGGCTATCCCTAACTTTTCAGGATCAAAATACCGTAGATGACATTCTATCAATTATTACGACTATCTTATTGTTTTACATTCTCGTTTGTGCTTGTTTCTTCACTATCTGTTAAATGATGAAGTTGTCAACCTATCAAAGTTTTTAAAACAGTATGTTCAAATAAGAACGGAATCAGTTATCACATGACCAAAGGCTATTCCTCAGTGTTGAAAAACAACAACTACAAAATAATATCGAAAGAAGGGACTAAATTGACTTTGCAGCCAGCTGAACTTTATCCTTTTCAATCGTAGACATCGTGAGGGATGAAAACTTGGAACAATATATTATATAATCTAGTTGGTATTATAAAGCAATACGGAACTTTTTAGGATTAAAACAACATTGGCGACACTAATTATTACGAATCTACCTCATTGTTTTACGTTATTGTTTGTACCAGTTGCGTAAACACTTAATTCTGTCATATTTAAGGATATCGAATACAATATGCACCGATCTGCACAAATTTCTAGCCCAAAGTGAACAGATTCTTACTTACAAGTCCCTCTCCCGTAATAGATATCAAGTTCACCGGAAACAAATAAATGGGTACACCAACTAGCAAAAGTTGTAAGCCCATCGTCGCTGAAGATAATTGTAGCCCAGCAGCCGATTATTACTTACAAGGACCCTACATGTCTCACCATTGGAACTAAATTGGCTTAACCATAAAATACACCGGAAACAAATAATAGGTACAACAACTAGCAAAAGTGGCAAACCCCTCATTGCCGAAGATGTTTATGAGCTGACAGCCGTTTCTCACCCAAAGTGAGCCGATTCTTAAATAAGTCCCTCTCCTGTGATAGGCATCAAGTTCACCGGAAACAAATAAATGGGTACACCCACTAGCATAGTTGCAAACACCTCGTCGCTGAAGTTACCTGTAGCCTAACAGCAGATTATTACTTACAAGTCCCCTACATGTCTTATCGCTGGAACCAAATTGGTTTTACCACCAAATACACTGGAAACAAATAATAGATACACCAACTAGCAAAAGTTGCTAACCCTCATTGCCGAAGGTGATTATTACCTAACAGCCGACTGTTCCTTACAAGTCCTCTATATGTCTCACAATTTGTCTCAACCTAGATTTTGTTTCAGTGGGTACCTTACTACTGAAGTTGTCAACCCCTTGAAACTTTCAAACTGGTATACCTCATTAATGAATTTTTGTACCAAAAAATGGTTGTCGTATTCTTTGATCAGCACATCAAGAGCTATCGATTGCCGTCAAAAAAAAATTCTATCTGTCTTTGTTCAAAAGTTGATTTTTTTTTTTACGTAGGCCAACTTTCTAACGTCACCACTAAGAAAGTATTAAGGATAAGCTCCAATTTCTTTAGCAATGAGAGAACATTTAAAGTTTATTACACATCTGATACCATTTCTCTACCGCAATCCCAAGTCCGAAAAACCGAATGATAAACTCAGCTGAAATCACGAACAGAAATGGGAAGAAACAATTTATGGCAGCACTTTCGGACCCGTGGGAAAATGCCACATTTTTGCTTCTGTAAATTTTTCTATTTATCACTCAAAGAAGGTATATTGGTTGTAGGGCCGGGTAACTGCCGCATATATTTAACACTTATAGATTTTAGTCTATCTTCAATTCGAAAGTGGTGCCTGCCTGCTTACCTGCTAGAACGGAGCTTTTCTCTCGAAAGCAGAAACATGGTTTGATGAAACGAAAGCTTGGCTGCACAACTTCAGATACTCCTCTCTGACATAGGCTATATAACTCTACTTCACTTCGCAAACCATAGGCTCTGGCTCGTGGACAAGCAAAGGCCATCCTTTTTGCCCCAGGCAATAGTTCTGCGGAGCTTTCCAAAATGTAATGTCATGTTCATCAATCTAGCATGAGGTCTACACTTTCCGTAAAAACCGCACAGGTTAGACCCTTACCAGTTTCTAGGAATTAGCTCTAGTGTTGCTCTAGTAACAAAAACGAGACCTACGTTGCCCGGGCAACGTGAAGTGTTGCGGCAACCTTTGTCTGGCTTCGCCGACTAAAGTGTTGCGAGAGCAACACTTTGGTTTTGTTTCTTCGCTATCAATCAGTAATCACACGATCAAAGGCTATTCCTCAGCGTTGAAAAAACAACAACAAAATAATATCAAAAGAAGGGACTAAATTGACTTTGCAGCCAGTTGAACTTTATTATTTTCAATCGTAGACATCGTGACGGATGAAAACTCGGAATAATATCTTATATAATCTAGTTGGTATTATAAAGCTATCCATAACTTTTCAGGATCACAATACCATGTCAAATACACTGAAAAAAAAAACGGGGCAAAACCAAAGTGTTGCTCTCGCAACACAATTACCACTATAAATATTGTAAATTAGTAGGCCCGTGGTTCAGCCTGTACGCTATTTTGTCAGAAGTTTCTAATTCTATGAGAGGACTGCTGGAACATTTTAATTGCGACCTAGTTTTGTATTGAGTCTGTTATGTGACTTATAAATCAAAAATGGATGATATTTTTTAAATGTTATCCCTTCTGTGAAATTTTAGAAAATAATGGTGTCGCATTGGGTTGAAAAAGATATTATGGCATGCTCTTTGGCTGGTGTGTCTCCCAGGTAGAAATCGGTTGTCTATCGGGGGAAGGTAGGGTCTTAAAATTAGGTTAAGGAATACCCCTCTTGACCACATGTGTGTGTATGGGGGGGGTATGTATCCTAGCCAGAAAACAATGCCTTAAAATTGTTGCATGGGCCTAAAACTAATTTAAATGTTAGATCAGCAAATTTCAAACTAGTTTCAGGAAGACATATGTTAAAAAAGACAAAGGGTATGAGAAATATCCCAGGTGGTCATATGGGATATTGTCATATAAAACCATGCCCACAGCCGCTAAAAAAGAGATTGGACCTGCTTCATAGGAGTTGCCGTCTGAAGGACCTGACAAAAAGGAATTGTAAGCTTTGGATAATGTAAGCTTTGAATTGTAAGCTTCGGGAGGGGCTTACATGTAGATACTAGTACTTATGTACATACTAGTACTGGGCAAAGCTCCAAAATAAAGCTGAGACCTTGCGTAGATACTATGTTTTTAGGTTAATAGGTGAGATCTATGAACCTAAGCCTTGGATAGATATTCTGAGTTCACCATTGGATTCCTCATGGTCTGATTAGGTGGGTTCCACTCCTAACTCAAATTCGATTTTTTGTGTAGATACTAGGTTTTGTCGGAGGACAGCCGTATAGGCAACGTTATAGCGTTGCCTCTGAATAAATATCTCTGCGATGCCCCAGTAGCCTGATAGCCCCACTACTCAAGAATTATAAGCAAAAGTGACATTTTTAGTGCCATGCGAGAATTTGCTGGTGGTAGATACTATAAAAAACATGTAAATATTTAAAATACCCAATAAGCACTCTATCCACACTGCTCCTGATACTGCAGTCGCTATTACTATTATTGCTACGACTACTACTGGTGAGGCTAAGAGTAGGAAGTTGAAACTGTCAGGGAATACATAGGGGCAATGATACAAAAACTCTGTACAAGCAGGTTGTCAAAAGCACGTATCAGCAGTTTCCCAAGAATGACCTAGGGTATTAAGTTGTATTTTTCAGGACAAATTAAGGGTAATGTTGGACTAGACAAAATGTGCATACTGCTTCAACTATTTAAGCTGCTGCTGCTATCATAACTGCTTCAACTTCTACTAGTACTGCTGAAGCTAAAGGTATTACAGTGAAATTTTAGGGAATTAAGAAAAGGATAATGAACTAAATTGAAACATCCTTGGTGAATGCAGGCCATTAAAAAACTGCATCTCAGGAACAGCTCAAAGATAGGGTATAAGATGAAAACTATAGAAATATCATTTTTTTTGAACGTTAGTTCTCATTTTTAATTCGAATCTCTTACAGTTCTTTGAAAAAAAATCATACTAAATTACCATTTCTTATTTATTCTATTTTAGTCCGTTATATGTATTTGTGCGTTATAAAGTTCTTTTTCTGGAGAAGAGTGTTTGCGTTATGTGTAATAGGTATGTCTTTTTATGGCACTTGGTCAAGTGACATATAACGATCATTAATTCTGTCGGTCTGTCTGTCCCAGTTTTTCTACTTTAGGCACTTCCAGGTAAGCTAGGACGGTGACATTTGGCAGGCGTATCAGGAACTACTACAGATTAAATTAGAAATTGTTGTTTCCCTGATTTGACCATCTGGGGGGGGGGAGTTGGGGAACGGTTAAATTGGAAAAATTAGATTGGAAAATCTGCCCTATTTGGGGGAGTTGGGGGGAGGGTTAATTCTGAAAAATTAGAAAAAATGACGTATTTTAATTTACGAAGGGGTGATCGGGTCTTCATGAAACTTCATATTTAGAAGGACATCGTAACTTAGATCTCTGATTTTAAATTCCAACCGGATCCAGCGTCATTGGGGGAGGGGGGCAGTTGGGAGCGGGACTGGAAATCTTAGAAAATACTTAAATCGGAGAGATCAGGATGAACCTGGGTGGGAAGAATAAAAATAAGGTCAAGATACTTGACTGACATAACCAGGCCGGATCCGCTCTCTTTGGTGGAGCTGTGGGCGGGAATAATTCGGAAAAATTAGAAAAAATGAGGTATTTGTAACTTTCGAACGGGTGATCAGATTGAATGAAATTAGATATTTAGAAGGATCTTGTGCTTTAGGGCTCTTATTTTATATTCCGAACAGATCCTGTGACATTGGGGAAACTGGAATTCTTAGAAAACGTGAAAATTGGGGTATCTTTATCTTACGAATAAGTGATCGGATCTTATGTCTCGGATGCTCTATTTTTGACTCGAACTGGATTCGGAACATACAGAGTTGGAGGGGGGAAACAGAAATCTTGGAAAACGCTTAGAGTGGAGAGATCAGGATGAAACTTGATGGTAAGAATAAGCACAAGTTCTAGATACGTGATTGACATAATTGGAACGGATCTGTTCTGTTTGGAGGAGCTGGGGTGTGTTAATTTGGAAAATTAGAAAAATTGAGGTATTTATAACTTAAGAATGAGTGACCGGATCTTAATGAAACTTAATATTTAGAATGAAATCATGTCTCAGACCTCTTATTTCAAATTCTGACCAGATCTGTTGACATTGGGGGAAGTTGGAGGAAAAATCAGAAATCTTGGAAATCGCTTAGAGTGGAGGAATCGAAATGAAGCTTGGTGGGTAGAATAAGTGAATGTCGTAGATACGTGACCGGATCTTAATGAAATTTAATATTCAGAAGGAACTCATGTCTCTGAGCTCTTGTTTCAAATCCCGACCAGATCTGTCGACATTGGGGGGAGTTGGAGGGGGAAATCCCATATCTTGGAAAATGCTTAGAGTGGAGGAGTCGGGATGAAGCTTGGTGGGTAGAATAAGCGAATGTCGTAGATACGTAATTGATGTAACCGTACTGGATTAGCTTTTTTTTGGGGGGGAGGGATTTAGGGGGTTGGGTTCAGTGCTTTGGCGAGTTTGATGCTTCTGGACGTGCTAGGACGATGAAAATTGGTAGGCGTGTCAGGGAGCTTCACAAATTGACTTGATTAAGTCATTTTCCTTGATTCGACCATCTTGGAGGCTGAAGGGAGAGGAAAAATCAGAAAAAATTAGGTATTTATAAATTACAAGTGGGTGATCGTATCTTAATGAATTTTGATATTTGGAAGGACATCGTGACTCAGAACTCTTATTTTAAATCTCGACTGGCATTAAGCCGCAGATTTTCCTTTTAAATCAATCTATTTATTCTTAGAATTTTGTTAGAGCTCATACCATTTGGGCTCTTGGCTCTTCTGGCCTCGTCACAAGTACCATATGAGCTCTTAACTCTTGTTTTTATTTGAGTGATCCATAAAGCAACATTCAAAATCATCAGTTGTATTAGCAGAAATGATAAATTTAATTTAAATAAACTACAAACTTGTTGGAAAGAAAACTTGACAAACTCTTACTACGATTAAATCAATAGAAATACAGCGCATGCTCCAAATTCCTAGAAAACTATCATGGACGAGAGAGAGTAGAGAGAGGATATCTAGTTTTGTTGGACCTTTATATATTCATTTAAGATGTGTTTATAACAAACTAAACTGTTAGTGAAACCTATTTAAGTAGCAAATACACAAATAATACACAAATTAATGGAATTCAGCGAGTTTCAGTGATGTCTGCAGTTGTTTTGAACAAGTGAAAATGTGTTTTGTAGCTTTTAAATTGAGTATAAATTAAAGCGATGATTCTAGTTACGCTCCTTTCTTGGATAATAGTTGTCACCAAAGTGTGAGTAACAGGTTGAGGAAATCTCTAATCAGGGCTAACTCTTAATATGAAGTTAAGTCTCCCCTTTTCCTCAGTGTAACCCAACACCTAATGTTTTGCTGCCTTGTAATTTGACAGGAATTACAATGTCAGTTGTGCAATAACACACGAATTGCCTAGTCCAGAATTCACAGCAAACATACCAACTTTACAAACAAATATTTAGAGACAAAACTGGCACCACCAGTGCTGATCACTAGCTCTAAGAAATGAGAAATTAATATTCTATATGTAACACTGACAGTATGTAAACATTTGTCAATTGATCCCCTTCTTCAGTTAAACAATATCACCAAACAACAAAGAATAAACCAACAGCAAACTAATATTTCGAGTCAATAAAGGAGAGTGACCTTTTTCTCCCCAATATTCTCCAAAGCGGGTGGCTTACACCGTTTCTAGGTAAAAATAAAGCTCAAATTGTGATAAGTGTTGGCCAGTATATAGTAAAAGCCAGATTAAAAGCCCAATTAAACCTATTCCTAGCAGCCCATCCCATATGCTATTAGTACCAGCAAGTGAAACAAATTACTTACATAGTGATATCCAACAGCGAGTGGTTGCTAGTGGCATCCGTATTCAACATGATACAGTCAAACAAGGACTACAGCACCTTATAGAAGCAATAAATTCTAATTTATGGAAGTACTACTAGCTCAACTGTAATCCTTGGGACCATTATTTCCAATGCAATATCCAGGTCAACCTCTATTACCTTAAATGATTTTTATGGCCTCAAGGTAAGCTTTAAAAACTTCTTTTTTCTTGAGCAGAGGAGGGAAAATCATTAAGATCGGATTACCCGTTCATAAGTCACAAATACTTCATTTTTCTCATTTTTCCGAATTAATCGCCCCCCCCCCACTCCACCAAAGAGAGCGGATCCGTTCCGGTTGTTTCCGTCACATATCTTGGACTTGTGCTTATTCTTCCAACCTAGCTTCATCCTGATCTCTCGACATTCAGCGTTTTCCAGTCCCCCCTAATAACACTGGATCAGGTAGGGATTTAAAATAAGGGACCTGAGTTACGAGTTTCTTCTAAATATTAAATTTCATTAAGATCCGATCATTCGGAGAGAGCGGATCCGTTCTTGTTATGTCAATCATGTATCTAGGACTTGTGCTTATTTTTCACACCCAGTTTTATCCCGATCCCTCCACTATATGTGTTTTCCAAGATTTTAGGCCCCCCCCCCCCAACTCACCGTTGTGTCACCGGATCCAGTCGGAATTTAAAATAAGAGCTCTGACACACAATATCCTTCGAAACATAAAATTTCATTAAGATCCAATCACTCCTTTGTAATTTAAAAATACCTCGATTTTTCTAATTTTTCATAATTACCACCCCCACCCCCAACTCCCCCAAGGAGAGTGGATCCGTTCCGGTTATGTCAATCACATATCTAGAACTTGTGCTTATTTTCCCACCAAGTTTCATCCCGATCCCTCCACTCTGAGCGTTTTCCAAGATTTTAGGTTTCCCCCTCAATCCCCCCCCCCATATCATCGGATCTGGTTGGGATTTAAAATAAGAGCTCTGATACACGATATCCTTCCAAAAATCAAATTTCATTAAGATCCCATGACCCGTTCGTAAGTTAAAAATGCGTCGTTTTTTCTATCTTCCGATTTAACCGGCCCCCAATACCTCCCCCCCCCCCCATATGGCCGAATCGGGAAAACAACTATTTTTAATTTAATCTGGTCTGGTCCCAGATATACCTGACAAATTTTATCGTCCTAGCTTACCTGGAAGTGCCTGAAGTAGCAAAACCGGGACAGACAGACGGACAGAATTTGCGATCGCTATATGTTACTTGGTAGATATCAAGTGCCATAAAAACAACAACGCTATTACATAAATGCCCTATTCAGGACTTATTTTTAGTAATACACGGAAAAATAATGCAATCGCACACACTAGATGACAACGAAGCTTTTTCCCACTTCTAAAAAATACCCATTCTCTTTGAGTCAAGTCACAAGCATTCAAAACTCAACTCTTGGGTTATAGGCAAAGTAACTGTTACTCCGACAGTACTTTTTCGCCATCTTTCTTATTACCGTGCTACCAATCAACAGACTGCTAAGTTTAGTGACGTTTCTTTGCGAATCTCCGGAGCTTATACAGTTTTATGGCACTAGGTATTAACCAAGTGACATATAGCGATCGCAAATTCTGTTGGTCTCTCTGTCTGTTCCGGTTTTGCTACTTTAGGCACTTCCAGGTAAAAATCAAGGAATCAAACGCGAAAACCGAGGTATCTTAAGAATGGGTGATCGGATCTTAATGAAAGTTGCTATATAGAAGAATCTTAAGTCTCAGATGCTTGATTTTCAATTTGAATCGGATCCAGAGACATAGAGGGTTGGAGGAGGGAAACAGAAATATTGGAAAACGCTTAGAATGGAGAGATCGGGATGGAACTTGATGGAAAGAATAAGCACAAGCCATAGACACGTGATTGACATAATTGGTACGGATCCGTCCTCTTTGGGGGAGCTGAGGGATTGTTAATTTGGAAAAATTAGAAAAATTGAGGTATGTTTAAGTTAAGAGCGGGCGACCGGATCTTAATAAAATTTGAAATTTGAAAGGAACTCATGTCTCAGAGCTCTTATTTCAAATGCTGACCAGATCTGTTGACATTGGGGGGAGTTGGAGAGGGAAAGTAGAAATCTTGGAAAAGGCTTATAAATGTCGTAGATACGTGATTGACGTAACCCGACTGGATCTGCTCTTTTTGGGGGAGTTAGATTGCGGGGTTCAGTGCTTTGGTGCTTCTGGACGTACTAGGACGATGAAAATTTGTAGGCGTGTCAGGGAGCTCCACAAATTGACTTAATAAAGTCGTTTTCCCCGATTCGACCATCCGGAGGACTGAAGGAAGAGGAAAAATTAGAAAAATTGAGGTATTTTTAACTCACGAGTGAGTGGTCGGATCTTAATGAATTTTTATATTTGGAAGAACCTCGTGCCTCAGAGCTCTTATTTTAAATCTCGACCGGCATTAAGCCTCCGACTTTCCTTTTAAAGCAATCTATTGATTCTTTGAATTTTGCTAGAGCTCATACCATATGAGCTGTTGGCTCTTCCGATCTTGTCACAAGTGCCTTATGAGCTCTTAGCTCTTGCTTTTATGGCACTTGGTATTAACCAAGTGACATATAGCGATCGCAAATTCTGTTGGTCTGTCCCGGTTTTGCTACTTTAGGCACTTCCAGGTAAGCTAGGAAGTTGAAATTTGACAGGCGTATCTGGGACCAGACCAGATTAAATTAGAAAAAGTCCTTTTCTCGATTTGACCATATGGGGGGGGGGGTTGGAGGCCGACTGATTTGGAAAAGATAGAAAAAACGAAGTATTTTTAACTTACGAACGGGCGATGTTGATGTTTGGAAGGATATCGTGTCTCAGAGCTCTTATTTTGAATCCCGACTAGATCCGGTGACATTGGGGGGAGTTAGAGGGGGGGAACCTAAAATCTTGGAAAACGCTTAGAGAGGAGTGATCGGGATGAAACTTGGTGAGTAAAATAAGCAGAAGTCCTACATACGTGATTGACATAACCGGAATGTATCTGTTCTATTTGGGGGAGGTAGAAGGGGGGAGGGGTAATTCTGAAAAATTAGAAAAAATGAGGCATTTTTAACTTACAAAGGAGTGATCGGATCTTAATGAAATTTGAAGTTTGAAAGGATATTGTGTCTCAGAGCTCTTGTTTTAAATCCCGACCAGATCTGGTGACATTGGGGGAAGTGGAGGGGGGGTACCTAAAATCTTGGAAAATGCTTAAGAGTGGAGGGATCGGGATAAAACATGGTTGGAAAAAAGTCCTAGATACGTGATTGACATAACCAGAACGGATCCACTCTCCTTGGGGGAGTATTGGGAACCATGCTAAGAAAAAATTCACAATAATGCATAAAAATTGCAGCTAACAGATCTTGCGTGGAACCCCCCTATATTTACCCCCCCCCCCCCCCTTAACCCTTTAAGTACTGAATTATGAAATCGATAGGAAAAAAAATATTTGAAGGATGTTTCTAGATGAAAAAAATCACTGAACTCGAATATGGAGTCAAATTTTCGGTATCTGGTTCAGGGTTCGAGATCCGTCATGTCCTTTTAAAAGGACATCCGTCTTTAGTGGAGTATTTTTTCAAATAATGCCATGTATTTTTGTATCAGACAAAACTAGTAACTACTACAAAAGTAAAAAAGAGTTCATCTCCTGTGGTAGGAGAGAAAACAGTTCCTCTCGTGAACAAGGCACAGCGTAATTCAAAGGTACATGCTACACAGGATTTTTGTATTCCTCTGACAAATTTTGCAGCGTTTTTTATCGTTCTGAACTCAGGTAAATGGTTGTACCCGTCACGATGCCCGTCTGTAGGGGGGGGGTAGGCTCTGTCAATTTTTCAACTCTCCAGTCGACGTTTCCCATACAAAACCGTTCATTTCCTTTTCTTCCATCAGTTCGCATCCTGAAAAACGGTTCTGACGAATAGTCCGAACCCAATCATATCCAGTCTCCTTCAGATGAACGACAAGGCCTACGCTTGAAAACAAATTGTCGAAAAATATCTTGGGCCCCGCTTTGGGTTCCAGGGATCTCAAGAGCTCATAACAACATCTCCACCAAGACCAAAGGGCCCAGCTTCCACAGTTCCTCGGCCTTGGTAAATTTCGGTGTTATACATGCTCCCCCTACTTCGAGCTTAAGTAAATACTTTGAGCCCCCACTTGTGCAGCTTGTTTTGGAGATGCAGACACATAACAGATCTTCCCTTGAATGGGATAATCTGTTCATCTGTAATGTGTCTTTCTTCAGGCTCAGTTCTCATCAAATTTTCTTGCAGCAGGTCAACTATGGGCCTAACCTTGAACAGACGATCATGTCCAGGATCTGTTTTTGGCTTGCACTTACTGTTGTCATTGAAGTGCAAGTACCCTCGGATCAATGCGAGACTGTCTCGGGACATCTTTCCAGAGACGAGAGTATTGTTCAGCTCTTTCTCCCAACAGAGCTTGTAGCTAGGCAATGTTATTATTCCAATGTAGAGAGTTATTGAAAGGTAAGAGTAAATCTCTTGTTTAGTCGACATCGATGAATTTGTTTTCCTTCGTCATTGCATAGCGATTCGCCTCTAACAATGTCTTATCAGTCATTTCATCAGAGAAAAACATAGAAACATATTCGGCTGGGGACACGGACTCTGTTGGTGGGGGAGTATATGCACCTAGGCTATAACTTGCTGATATTCAATGTAAGGTTCGAAGTCCTTGTAACCACTTGCATTAGCCCCTATTTCGTCGGTTTACCTTTTTGGCTCAAGGCTGCTGATCTTGTTGCCCTGTCAGAGCTATTAGAGGGCCAAGAGCTAGTAAAGGGCCCACGTTCTTCAAAATCATCGGACTCAAGAAAGTTATCGGGAGGGGGGCTGTCTCATATCGGTCCCAGCAGCGTTAACTCGTAGAAGTCGGTTAGTTTGGGGTTGACAGTGATGGGTGACAGAATGCATTGGTTTCATGTAATTTAGACGATATACTTACACTTTAGGGGGATGAGGGTTGGCGGTAGTGTAGGGGGGATCCACGAAAAATGTGTTAGCTAAAGCCATTGTGCATATTATGAAATGTTATCTTAACATATTTCCCCCTCTAGGCTTATACCCCTAAGCTGTAACCATTGCTGACGAAATTGGGATTCCTTAAAAAGCAAAATCCTGCGGATGTAACTGTTCCAGTCATCTCTGCAGTCAGCACAGTAAAGGGAATATATTATTACACTGTGGCAGTCTTCAATGACAATTTTACATTCATAGACTTAACTATTGACTTTTAATTACTTCCCATTTCTTTTGGGCACAGACAACCCGGAACGCTCACCTGCTTAAAAGGCCGCCTTTTTGAAATGCGCAATTCAAATACGTATTTAAAACGTTTTCCACGAATTTGATGAGCAGAATCAGAAGTCAAAACAGACAAAGAATCAATGTCAAAAGATAAGGATAAAATTGTAACTGAAGTGTATGAAAAAATTCCTACCTATAAAGAACGATATCGATAATCCAAAAGGGCAAGGTAATCATTTTTGATTTTATTCTTAAGTCGGGTGTCGGATATTTCGATAGTCTTGCAGGCTCAAAGGACTGCAGGTACATACACAGGCTCTTGGCTGGTTTTTAGGGAGGGGGGGTAATTAACTTAAAAACAACAAAAATTGGTCGTATTAGTCTAAGGCCTCTTGAAAGAAAATTACTGGTACTTGTGTAATAACTACCAAATAATAAAACTTGGGCTATATATTTTCAAATTAGGGGAGAGAGAAGATATCTCAGAAATGGGTTAAAAACCTAACCTTATCCCATCCCCTTGATGTGCAAATATTTGCCCCAAATCATACAAGTCCAATGCATTCTGTCCCCTGTCATTTGTCCTTGTGGCTATGAAACTGGTTTGGTCAGATCGTACATTCAGCTAACATCTCGACTCTGGTATGTTACATAGTCCTAAATAAAAAATTATTTTATGGTCTTTCCAAACATCAGGGTGGTTCATCTGACACTACACCCCTCCCCCCTCTCTCCCGTTAGTTTATTTCAGCTTAGGGTAAATGTTTAGTTTGGTAAAATTCTAGTTAATTGACTTCTTGCTATCTCGGAAAGGGTTTAGGTTAGTTATATGTTTCCTAACCTAAACACTTCCTGAGATAGCAAGAAGTCAATTAACTAGAATTTTAACTCTAGTTTTGTTAAAAGTTGTCTTAAGTGCGTATAATACGTTGTCTAAAATGCATTGTCTGTTATACGCATATTGTTTCTCTGTTATTATTAGAGATAACTAATAATCTATTTGTTAGCTTTCTAAAATCGCCCTTCAAGGAAACTAAATATGCGTAAATTTGGCTTGCTTACAGGTAAAATTATCTATAGAGCAAAGCATATTAGTCCATGAGCCCCGTGGGCAGCGGGGTAAGGTCTGTATTCAATATTTATTCGACAGTGTAAAAAAAGAAAAAAAAACTCAAAAGAGGTTTATTAAATAAATATAGAACGAAATATATAAAAAAAAAACCAATTTATTCAAATAATAATAAAAAGATCAGTTTTTTTTATTCCAGTTAAACTTTTAAAACATGTATAATTTCCTTTTTTGTGATTAATAATACAGTGGCTCATTTAATCTTGGTCTAAGTGTCTGATGTCAAGTCTTTGTCGCTTATGAGTGTTCTAGATTTTCCAAAATGGTGTATACGTTAATGCCGTGAATGACCAGTCGACTGATGACTGCTGTGTATGAGGCTTCTTTGAATATGGCCAGTTCCTCTTCGGCCAGTAATTGGATGTCAGCAAACTGAAAAAAAAAAAAATCTTTTTTGTGTGTTTTCTCTCGTGAATGGGTTGCTATTGGGTCGACTTTTCGACAAGATCACAAGGACAAATATTTATTGGACAATTTCCTTGTGAACTACAACAAAACAAAAGCACAAGTCTTATTAGGAATAGTATTTCCATATGGATATGTTCTTAAAAAATATATTTTGAAAATAATGTATCTTTCTACTTGAAATTAGCGATTTTCTGGTTAGTGCTTGTCTCTATCCAGCTTTCCTGTTTTCCGACGCGGCGGCTTGGCGCAAACCATTTGAAAAGTGAACGCGACGTGGATAAAAAGTTGAATAACAAAGCAGATAAAGAAGTAAAAACAGAGGATTATTATATATCCATATATGTGAAAGAGCTGTCAGCTGACATTAAAGATTCCAGAAAACGTTGTATTGTGTGACGAGCAACTCGGCACAGCCGAAAAAGCGCTAAGAATACGTAGGCACTAAACGAAACAATATATTATGAAAACTAAACTAAGCAGGAGGGGTGCTTTAAAGTTCAGGTACGGTTTCATCATGTTATTAAATAAAAAAAACAAGTTTCTTTACTGCAGGTAAGGAGCGACATTAAAACTTAAAACGAGCGGAAGTTAGTCTTTAGCGTAAAGAGTGATGCATTGAGTAGGGGACAACCCCTTTCAATTCGGGATAATTTCTGTTCGTTTTGTTTTAATGTCGCTCTTTACTTGCAGTAAAAAAAAACTGGCTCACCGCACATGAATTATCAAAACGAATTCGCATTTATTTTTTTTTGTTAAATAATAAATAAATAATAATAATAACTTATTTATAACCCACAAAATACATTAAACTGTGGAGTTAACACACAAAAAAAAGAAAAAAAAAAAACATAACATAAATAAAATAACAGCATAACATCATACAACATAAATAAATTACCTCAATTCGAAAAACGGCCAAAGAGGGTCAAAAACACCAATCATTTGCTGAGTTTTAAGAGATATATCATTAGATAAATGTTTCAGTCGCGAGGGCGCATCAACGATGTCAAATTTAGAAACGAGTGTATGATTCCGATACCACCGAGGCAGACGCAGCAAATACTTACAATACTTAAAATATACTGAGTGTATTTTCTTTGTATCCTTCTTGCGAAGGAGGAAAGCAAAACCAGAAAGATAAAAAACAGCAGGGGCACAAAAACTAGAATAAAGACGGCCTAGTCCTTTTCGGTTATACCGACCACGATTTGGTGAAATTTTTCCGTAACCCACCCGCATACTTTTCAGCATGCTGGACGTAATAGCGGAGTAACTAGACGAGTGACGTGGAAAATGAGAGACCCAACAATTGAATACTAGCTGAACAAGGTATAGTTGAAGAACCCAAGCAAAGAGGTGATCCTAGTGGAGGACTCCCAAAACACAAAAACTCACATTTGGAGGCATTAACTGAAAGGCCTACTGTGGATAGTGCGACTGAAAGCCGGTCAAAGTTGGTAATTAGACTATGTTTTGTCCGGCTAAGAAGTAGAACATCATCTGCATATTTATGAAGACGTTGGAGACACGAAGCTAAAACACATTTAAATATACTCGGGGATAACACGGCCTAATGCCTTTTTTAACAGGAATATACTCCCCAACAGTACCATTCCACTTCACCCTAACTGAAGAATTAGCATACCAATACTTAAGCACGGAAACAATAGAAAGGTTAACACCTGAGGCTGCTAGAGAAAACAAAACATTTGAATGAATTACATTGTCAAAAGCACTAGATATGTCAACAGTCAAACAATATAGGGGATTTTTTTAGCAACAGCTTGTTTCATTAGCCGACCCACAATACGATGACCTTGAACGCAGCCCATACTTTTTCTAAAACCAAGCTGGAAGGGTGTAAAATTGCATTTGGAGTTAATGACCGGTAGCAGCACATATTCAGATAGCTTACTAACAACAAGGCATAGTGATAGGACGGTAATTAGAGCAAGCACTGGGGTCCTTACCCCTCTTGACTATGGGGGATATACAACCGGACAAACAACTATCTAGCACAACGGACTCTGCCAAACACATTTAAAACAATAACTGCAAATGCTTCAACAGTTTAGGACAATTATAAGCAAAAAACTTGAAGCAAAGACCATCACTATCGAGAGACTCAGACTTATTCATTTGTTTAAGAGCTCGGAGTATAACACCAGATTCCACCGATAAAACTTGAAATTGGTTGATACGAATTGGGAGGATTAAGTTGACAAGCTTTGTAAAATGATTTTGGAGATTTATATTAAATAAAAGCAACGTATTTTTATAATGAGAAACGAAGCCGCAAAGCCAAAGAGACGAATTAATTGGAGGTGAACACTTTACACTGTTTATAACACGATCCCAAGATTTCTTGTCACAAGGACCATCCCAGGCATTCAGTCTCGCTCTATGCAGGGAATATTTGTACTCTCGTTTGGTTTTCTGTTTTATTTGACGTACTGAACCAGAAGGAGGAGGATCACAGGCTATCCACATACGGAGCCAGAACTTAGCTTTTTGTTTAGCCATCTTCACTTTAGGATCAACTTTCCAAAAGGGATTGCGAGTACCCGTTCGCACACGCTCAGAGGGGACAGCTGTTTTAGCGGAAGACTTTAGACAAAACACTATTTGCTGATAATACGAGTTGATATCTATCCAAGTTGAAGTTGTACGTACAGATGTTTGCAATAAGTGGAAAGGCACTTTAATAGATGATAATAACTGGGACAATGTCAATACATAAAGTGGAACATTGGTATTATCCCAATTTAACTTTGAGAACCACTTGGGAAAGTTACGTTGTATAGAGTTCGCCATGGAGCAAGATAGTTGGCACGTGATTGGTAAATGATCGTCGTCGATTTTAGAGTCGTCCACAAGAACTATTGATGAAAGTAGAGTTGAATCCGACATAATTACATGATTTTCAAGGTTGGAAGTAAGACCACCACGATAGTGAATATAAGTAAATAGAAGATCTTTATCAGCAAGATGAAATCCTCCAGGTATTGAATAGAGAAAGATTTCAGATCGGTCAGAATTAGATAATAAGTCAGTATTCATGTCGCCGGCGAGAACCCATTCGGTATTTTGTTTTGAAAGGTCGCTAAGTAGTGTTCGTAGGTGATTACATGATTGTGAAAAACTAGACAATGACTGCACAGTCTTTTTATTACAGGAAAAATAAATGTTTATAAATGTGGTATCACCACATTTTATCGCTAAGATGTTAGCGTCACTTTGCAATAATATCGGCTGAGTTGTATGTCTGAAATAGATGGCCAGACCTCCTGATGGTCCACCACGGGTTTACGATTTTTATTACGTATATGAGGGGGTTTGCCCCCTCATCAATACCTCGCTCTTTACACCAAAACATGAATTTTGTCTCGATTCTTTAAAATGACCCCTGAATTACATAAGACGTCGAATAAATAAATGAAACTACTAAAAATAATTTAGTGTAGAATGAGGTATTGTAGTGTAGACAAAACCCCTTATATAAGTAATAATTTCTGTTCGTTTTAGGTTTTAATGCTGCTCCTTACTTCCAACTGAATTTTTTTCATTGTTTAATTTTTTTAAATCATTCTAGAAAATTATGCGCCCCCTTCATGGAAATTCTCTTCCCTCATGAAAAACTCTTCCATGGAATGATCTTTCCAAGTAGCAATCCGCCCCCGTCAACGTGAAAAAGTACCTCTGAAAACGTCTGTAGGCTTTCCAATAACCATTACTTTATGTAAACAATGGTCAAAGTTTGTAATTTGCAGCCCCTACCCCAGGAACTGTAGGGAATTAAGTCGTCCCGAAAGACAACTACTAAGTTTTTCGACTATGTTGAACAAAATAGTAATATCAAAATTTTGATCCGGTAGCTTTGGGGAAAATAAGCGTGAGAGGTGGCCTAGGTGCCCTCCAATTTTTTCAGTCACTTAAAAAGAGCAATAAAAAATTGAATTTCAGTTAGAATAAACCCTCTTGCGACATTCTAGGACCATTGGGTCGATACGATCACCCCTGAAAAAAAACACGTATCTGTGATCTGTCTTCTGGTAAAAAACACAAAATTCCATATTTTGGTTGATAGGAGATTGAAACTTCTACAGAAGAGTTCTCTGAAATGCTGAATCTGATAATGTGATTTTTGTTGAGATTCTATGACTTTTAGGAGGTGTTGTACCCTATTTTCTAAAATAAGGCAAATTTGCTCAGGCTCATAACTTTTGATGGTTAAGACTAAACTTGATTTAAAACCAGCATAGAAATGCGAGTCTTTTGTTGTAACTATTGGTATCAATATTCTATTTTTTAGAGTTTCGGTTACTATTGAGCCGGTCGCTCCTTACTACAGTTCTTTGCCAAGAATTGTTTCATTTTATTTCAATTGTTTGACAGTGCAAAACGGATACATCACCTGAATTCGCTATTATAGAAATATTTTAGCTGAGGTAACCGCTTTGCACTGTGAAAGAGGATTCGTAATCCACTTGGGCGGAAGGAATATTTACCATATTTGACAGTGTAAAACGGATATGTCAGCTGAATTTTATTAGACCAATATTTCGACTCTTTTTGACAATAGTCTTAGATAATTAATAGTATCGTCCAAAATGGAAAAAGATGACAAAAAAAGAAGAAAAAGGCCTAGCTGAAGTCCAAGCATTATTCTCCCTAGTCAAATCTGTTTCTGAGGCGGAAAATCGGTCAAAGACAAATTTTTAAGAAAATTCTAATTCAAAATGGAAGTTTTTTTTTATTTAATTTGCACTTAAAGCCAGTGTATGGATATTTGTTATGTATATTTACCTTCATTTCCGGTTTCCACCGTTGATTTGCTCGTTATGAGGAATTCTGGGATCCCACTCATCGTCATGCCGAGTTGAAAAATTGCGTTCTTAATTTTATCTTTTGCTTTTCTTCTAAGCGGAGGATGCCGAAATCAAACGTCTTAGGAAATATCCTAATATATTTCCACAATCTTTTTACAAACTCGAAAAAATTAACAAATTATAAGTGCTGAAAGAAATTAAGCGAAAAGCAAGCATAGAATGAAGCAATTAATGAATTCACAAAATCGTCTACCAACTAAACTAGATTCTAAAGAGTAAAGTAAAAAGCGATAAAACCGACCAAATTCGAAAATATTAGCTTCGACACTGCACCTGATTTAACAATGTCCTGGGAAAATGTACAAAACTCAAGTAGTGTTGAAGATAATACTAATACCTTGGCCTTCGTTTTGCCTTCAAGAAATTTTGAAAATGCTGATTCTATTTCCTGCTATGCAAATTCGATTTATAATCTTTTAATCACTTCAGACATCTTTCGGAACAGTTTAATGGCTGGGAGCTTCCGGAGCTTGACCTACAAAATGTGTTACGCATATTCGAATTGCAACAGACTGATATTAGCGTTACTTCTAAGCACTTGTGATTGAGACACCAGGTTGACGAAAATATTCAAAGAAAATTGTTTGGGGAACAAGGACAGCAAGATGCAAGTGAATTTCTGATTTGTTCCGTCAATGCTCTACCCGACACGTCTAATAGGAGAAGTTTATTCGACTTCAACGTCGAGACCAAGATAAGCTGTGTAACATGCAACTTGTTGAAACCTGATAAGAAGACTCATTCTGGAATTTTGTTGATTAATATTCCTCAAAAGCGAACTACTAGCTTAAATGAATATATCACAAAACATTTGCAGCAAGAGAATCTTTTCGATAGTATTTGTTCTTCCTGTAACACACAAGGATCGCTTCAAAAAACAGAAGTACTTTAAAGCAATAATGATTAACTATTCATATAACTAAATCGTTACTCTTTCGACAGACAAAGTAATTCTGTAGTAAAAAATGATGCTCGTCTTTACAAGATTAATTAAACAAAAAAAACAAGTTTTTTTTAAATGAAAGTAAGGAGCAGCATTAAAACTTAAAACGAACAGAAATTACTCCGTATATGAAAGGGGCTTTTCCTCCTCAACGTCCCGGTCTTTACGCTAAAGTTTGACTCTTTCTCTTAACTCTACATTTTAAAACAGTAAAAAACTTTAACGTAAAGAACGGGGCGTTGAGGAGGAAAAGCCCCTTTCATATACGGAGTATATATAATCTATATATATCTATGTATATATAATCTACTTTCTATGCGGAGTAATTTCTAATGTCACTCCTTACTTTCATTTAAAAAAACTTGTTTTTTTTTTTGTTTAATTTCTGGACGTTTTTGAATTAATGCATGTTTTGATCTTGGCTCTCCGCACAAATAATTAAAACGAAATTTGCATATTAATTCTTTGGGGCTAAATGGCTTTTTCATAGTTTTAATTGGAAGATTTTGAGAAAAAAGAATCGAGGGAGGAGGCCTAGTTGTCCTACCATTTTTTGATTACTTAAAAAGGCAACTATAACTTCTAATTTTTTACGAACGTTTTCATAAGCAAAAAATGTACGTAACTTACGAATTAAGTTACGTGGCAAACTTCTATATTCGTATTTTTCTATTGCGTATATGAGGCGGCTCACCCCTCGTCGTTTTTTTCCTCTTCGCCTACAGGTCACAGCCGACATCGGATCTGGGTGTACGAAGACTCATTCGACGCGAAATTCTCCGAGTAATTTTCCTGGAAAGTTTCGTCGGAAAATCTTAACCCCCCGATTTTCTAGCTTAGAAAAACCCATTTCCCCATTGAAGGTAAAATTTTCTCGTGTAATAACATCACTTGTTTGAAAAATTCTTACACTAACAGCAGCTTGGCGCAGCGGAAGTGTGCTGAGCCCATAACCCAGAGGTCGGTGGAGCGAAACCGCTAGCTGCTAACTTTTTAAAATTTGTAAAATTAGGTAATTTTGTCAGTTTGAATTTATTGATACAGAAAGGGAGAAAATAAGCAGCCCCCCAACTGCCTCTCCTAATTCCTGTACGTTTTAAGGTTCGACTTTGGGACGCAGCCTCTTTAACTCTAAGAAAACGAAGTTTTTTTCATATTATTTCTTGAATAACGTAACTATGCAAACTCAGCTTTCTACAAGAAAAGGTTGGGTTACACCAGATAATGCCTGACTGGTAACCTCTGTTTTGTCCAATTATTTTGCATTTTATCCAGAAAACATGTGCAAATGCAAGATCACGAGTACCTACAAATGTTTTCGAATGCGTGTTAGGTAGCCTAGCAAAATCTCTATAGGCTGTGAGCAAAAATACCTTTGATTTTACCCTTGCTAAACTGGAACCTTATCTCTTGCTTAACAAGGTCTACTACCTACAGTAAGGGAGAGCCCCTGCCAGTAGTCTGAGTCAGTATTCAGAAAACTGGGCTTGCTTATGTGTGTACTCACATCAAGTAACAAAGGAAGAAGTGCCTGTCCCCCAATCACTTCATTATGCACAAAAGCCAACCCAGTTTTCGAATCATTGAGACTCCCTTAATTTATATTAAGTGAATGGAAACGAAGTATTAAATTTCCAGCGTTTCTTTTCAAATTGACCTAAATTTGCCATTCCAGGGATTTTCCATAACTCGCCGAGTGTTATCAACCAAAGACATTTTGGACCATCTCGATGACATATCAGATGAAGACCTGTCAGGTGGCAGTGATGGTGATGATGATTGGCATCCTGAGCTCGAGCCTGAGAGCCATGATTCTAGTCAAGAAGAAGCTATAGAAATATCAGCTAGAGACCCGGATGCTCCTTCTGGATCAGTGGGAAATGAGACAGAAGCATAGACTATCACGGAAAGTATACGTATACCCCCTCCAGTACTTGTAATAGAAAATGCATCTTCAAGCCATGGTAGCTGTCCCTTAGTTTTTGACGCTGAAGAACAAGTGATTGAGGTCGTGGTGGTCTCTTCCACTTCCAAAGAGACTAACCTTACAAGGAAGAGGAAGAGGGCTGCAGGGGAAGAATACTCGTCACAGAAAACTAGCAAAACTGTGGAAAAACGTCAGTGGAAGAAAATTACCTGCAAATGCAGGTTTTTTTCATGTAGAAGCATAAGCGAGGAAGAAATTCAGAAATCTTTCAGCGATTATTGGGAGCTTGGAAAACTACATGCATACACAAAAACAGTTCATACTGCAGCATGTTGTGAAACGCTCAACTAAGAGAAAGATGGGAGAGACAAATAGGCGAACAAGTATATTCGATTATTTTCTAACAGTCACAGGTGAAAAGAAAAGGGTGTGCAAAGGCTTTTTCTTGGTGCCCTAGGGCTCGGAGAAAAGTTTATCAGAAACTGTGTTCTGAATACCTCTGGGGCAGGCACTGCTTCTTCAGATAAGAGGGCTGAGACAAGCCCCCAGAACTTCAAAAAAAAGGGTAACTCACGAACAAATTAATTTTATCAGAAAGCACATTGAAAGTTTCCCTGCAGTCGATTCCCATTACTGTCGAGCAAATTCAACCAGGCTATATTTGGATGCGCAACTTAACTTGTCTAAGCTGTACAGACTGTATCTCGAAAAGTGTGTCGAAGAAAGAAGAAGACCAGCATCAAGAAAAGTGTACATTAAAGTGTTCAAAACAATGAACAGATCTTTTCATGTTCCCAAGAAAGACCAGTGTCCAGTTTGCACTAGGTGGTACTTTTTGCTGCCTGCAGGAAAAGAGGGTGAAAAAGCAAATTATGATGCACATCTTCTTAGGGCTAAAAGGGCAAGAGAATTGAAAAATGAAATAAAAGAAAAAATAAATCAGTGTGAAGAAGGCTTTGAGTCAGCAAAGCTTTACAATGTTGACTTGCAGAAAGTCCTTGAGACACCGAAGTCGGAGGCTGGACCAATTTTCTATAAGCACAAACTGGCCATCTACAATCTAACTGTGTACGACCTCAACTCAAGGGAAGGTATTTGCAATTTGTGGGACCAGACCTATGGCAAGAGGGGTTCAAATGAAACTTGTACAGTTCTGTTCAACCTAATGAAAACAAATGGTGACGTGAGAAAGTTCTATTTTGCGACCGATTGTTGTGGGGGACAGTTTAGGAACCAGTTCATGGTCGCTATGTATGTGTTTTCGATAATGACCCTGCCAAATGTCCAGGAAATAAACCATATTTTTCTAGAATCTGGGCATACGCAGCAAGAGGGAGATACAATGCACGCTTGCACTGAACGGGCTGCCAAGAACGTGCCAGTTTTTACCATCAAGGGTTGGCGGACCTTCTGCCTTCTAGCACGGATCAACCCTTTTCCGTACATTGTGAATGTTATTGACGATCATAAGTACTGGTCGGACTTTCACCAGATTGGAGATCTGATAAAGAACAAGAAAAAGTCAACCGACCGTTCTACTGTTCTTTGGAACAAGATCAAGTACATTCGTGTCTGCAAAGACGCTCTCAGCTTGGTTTATTTCAATTATGATTTTGAATCAAACTTTAAGTCGTTTGATATTAGAATGGGAAGTGGAAACACCTCTGAGTCCGAACTGCAGCTCAAGAAACCTTATCCAAAGCGTCTGCCTCTTGCTGCTGCCAAGTACAAGGATTTGCAGTATCTTTGCAAGTCATTAGTTATTCCTCGAATCCATCAAGACCTCTACAAAAATCTGCCATATTCCAAAGTGGTGAGAGATGCTCTAGAAGAGGCTGATGTTGAAGACGTGGATCAACAGGTTGTTGACGATGAAGCAGAATACTAATTTGTGCACATTACAACGTATTTTGATTAAAATTATATATCCGATTGAGGGTCTTAAGTGACTATAGGCACATATTCTTGTCCCACCTAAAGGTCGTAAATAGCAGTAGCCTATAAAGCGAGGGGGCTAGAGATTTTTTTTTTACAATGGCGCTGTATAAGTTTGCTATTTTCATTGAATGTACGAAAATATTAATAATATCAAGCAAGCTTGCAACTTTGAAGGTTAAAATTTCTGTCTCCTGTAAAATCATAATATTACGACCTTTACGACCTTTAGGTGGCACAACGTCGATATATAAACACAGGTCAAAGATAATAACTTGAAGCCACTTCCACGGGGACTGCGGGGGAATGAGTCGTCCCCAAAGACATAGTTATTAGGTTTTTCGACTATGATGAATAAAATGGCTATCTCAGAATTTTGATCAGGTGACTTTGGGGGAAAATGAGCGTGGGAGGGGGCCTAGGTGTCCTCCAATTTTTTCGGTCACTTAAAAAGGGCACTAGAACTTTTAATTTACGTTAGAATGAGCCCTTTCGCGTCATTCTAGGACCACTGAGTCAATACGATCAACCTTGGGAAAAAAAAAACAAAAACAACAAAAAAAAAACACGCATCCGTGATTTGTCTTCTGGCAGAAAATGCGAAATTCCACATTTTGGTAGATAAGGGCTTGAAACTTCTACAATGAGGTTCTCTGATACACTGAATCTGATGGTGTGATTTTCGTTAAGATCGTATGACTTTTAGGGGGTGTTTCTAAAATGAGGCAAATTTTCTCAGGCTCGTAACCTATGATGGGTAAGACCAATCTTGATGAAACTTATGTATTTAAAATCAACATTAAAATGCGATTCTTTTGATGTAACTATTGGTATCAAAATTCCATTTTTTAGAGTTTCCGTTACTATTGAGCCGAGTCACTCCTTACTACAGTTCCTTACCACGAACTGTTTGATGAACACTCAGTCGAAATCGGTGACACTTCTTACATGGTAGTAGGATTAGTTTCTCACATCGGTGCTACAGCTAATTCGGGCCATTATGTCTACATTAGACGATGCACTATGCACAAATGGATTCTTTATGACGATCAGATACTAAAACCAATTACTATTGATCCCGAAAAATATTCTCAAAACGCTTGTCTCCTATTACTGAAGAAAAAATCATCAACGATTCACATCAATCCCGAAAACATTTGGAAACAATTAAATAGGCTAAGTGAGACGGTCAGAGAAAAAGAAAGACAAGAAGATAGGGCTGAAAAAGAGAAAACACGTCAAGAAACAGAAATTAGACAAAAGAAAAGACGAGCAGATAGAGCTGAAAAAGAGAAAAAACGCCAAGATGTAGAATTTCATCAAAAAGAAAAAGAAACAGACAGGATAGAAAAGGAACGAAAACGTAAAGAAAAGAAAAAGAAACAGACATGATAGAAAAGGAACGAAAAC
Source organism: Artemia franciscana (assembly GCF_032884065.1). Lineage (NCBI taxonomy): Eukaryota > Metazoa > Arthropoda > Branchiopoda > Anostraca > Artemiidae > Artemia > Artemia franciscana. Next base: position 7,540,307 of record NC_088882.1, read on the forward strand.
GTCAAGAAATGGAAACCAGACAAAAGAAAAGACGAGCAGATAGAGCTGAAAAAGAGAAAAAAATGCCAAGATTGAGAATTTCGTCAAAAGAAAAAGAAACAGACAGGATAGAAAAGGAATGAAAACGTCAAGATGTAGAATTTTGTCAAAAAGAAATAGACAGGATAGAAAAAGAACGAAAACGTCAAGAAACGAAATTCTGACAAAAGAAAAGACAAACAGATACAAATCAGATGGCAGCTAAGCGTAGTAACGAGAACTTCTGCCGATCTGAAAAGATTATTGATAAACTACAAAAGCGAGCAAACAAAACTTTGCAAAGGAATGAACAAATTAAATAATTCCTCACAGTCAAAGAGTCTGGCCCAACTTTTGTCTGCAAGTCTTGTACGAAACTCTGTTATCGTGTCAACACAACGTAGCTATTATCATAATATCATATTCGAAAATATCAAATTCATATTCGAAAATATCATATTCTAAAGAGGAAACTTCTCTAGACGTAATGTCTTTGGGAGAAATAATACTATCGATCCTGTCATATAAACTCTTAATTCAATAGAAGAAAGATTAATTGCCTTAAATACTCAATTTATGCAAATTAGATCCCTCCCTGGTGGGAGACAACAGGGATTGAGAGGAAATATTGTAAATTTTCCTGCAAACATCACAGGTACCACCTCAGTTCTTCTGAGGACAACTGCTAATTGTCAAACAATATTCGTTTCACTCAAACAAAATTTAGACTTGTTTAAGCTATTCAAGGTCAACATCACCGAACGAATCTCTACGTTTACCGGTTCACCAAACAATAGAGAACACAAACGAAAGATCTCAAACACCACAAACTTCAAATAACCCCCAAAATACTGAAGAAGTTCCGTCCGACCCGAATGCTTCTTTGTGGGAAGAAGTCGAAGACTCCAGAAATGGTGGAAAATTTTGATACATTCTTAATCCCTGACGTTAGAGATCTCATCGATAAAATATGCATAGCGCCAGGATCACAAAGCAGAGCTTAAGTCTTTTCTAAGACAAAGACTGCGAGATAAGCTTTTTCCCTACCTTACATAGCGGACAAACAAAATGTAAACCATCCAAAATACGAGTAACCCAAGCAGATTTTGTAAAATAGGCAATACTCAAAATTGACTCTCGCTTTAGACAACACAGAAAATTCGTACAAGCAAAAAAACAAATGATAAAAGAAATTCAACAAAAAGAGCCAGAATGTGCTTCGCAAAGGCATTAGGAACAAACATTTAAAGGCTGGAGGTTTTCACAATGACACCTTTGTCCAGAAATTTGGGAATTTAGACGAAGGCTACAAAACTTTCAAAAACGTCACCTGCATATTGGCAAGCAGCCAAGAAAGATTTGTTTGCTATGATACGAATGCTAAGAATCCCCACTTGGTTTCATTCTGTATCTTGCGCTGAAACAAGGTGTATTTTCCTATTCAAAATTCTGGGTCTAACAGTCGATGCAAAAACTTATGCCGAAGAAAACATTGAAGCTCTAACTTGGGAAGAAAAGTGCAGATTAGTATGCAGCGACCCTGTTACCTGTGCCAGACAGTTTCACCATATCGTGAACCCTTACGTCTCAAATCTTTTACACAACAAAGATATACTAGGATGTACAGACTATTTTTTTCGAGTAGAATTTTAACAGAGAGGATCTCTACATATTCATATGAGTCAAAGATGCACCGAAACTAAGTAGTGAAAATCAAAAAGAGGTAACAAATTACATAGACCAATACACATCCTTCGATATTTCCAGCTCGAACAGTCCAGATGATCTCACCTATTTGCAGATACACAAACATACTATGTCGTGTTTAAAAAAAGGAACGACGAGTGGATGTAGTTTTCACTTCCCTATACCTCCAAAGAATCGAACATCGATCTTAAAACCATTCGAAGGAAACGAAGAAACGTTCGAACAGAAGCTAGAATACCTGAAACTAGGGAAAGAAATCGAAAAATTTCTAAACAATTGGAAACTTGGGTCTGATCTAGCTTTTGAGGCCTTTCTAGCTATTTTAAATACTGACGAAGAAACTTACATCAAAGTTATACGAAGAAGCTTGAAAACAGAGAAGCTATTCTTAAAACGATCTCCCGCAGAAATAAGAGTAAACAGTTACAATACTACATTGCTGAAACCAATGAAATCAAATCACGATCTTCAATTCGTAACTCGATCCATATGCTTGCGCAGTATACATCACCGTAACAGTAAAACAGTAAAAGCCAAAGGGGCTTAAGTATACTTATGTCTACTTAAGGTAAATCAGCTAAGAGTAAAATTGACGAAACTGAAGCTTTTAATTATTGACAAAGTATCTATGGTAGGAGCGAACATGTTCGAAATGATAAATCGTAGACTAAAACGAATCATGGGGACTCAACAAGACTTTGGAGGAGTATCAATTCTCTTCTTTGGAGACCTGTACCAGTTGCAACCTGTAGCAGACCGTTATGTATTCCAACCTCCTACTAGCCCGTACGAAGCTCTCCTCCCTAATTTCTGGCAAGATATTTCAAACTAGTAAGGTCGCTAAAGCACCATTGACAGTTCAACATCTTTTCATCTCCAACACTTTGGTAGACAAGTTCAATGCATTAGCGCATCAAAACTTAACAACAGAGAAGAAACATTATACCACAAAAGATTCCGTAAAAGATGATGTCGTCAAATCCATTAAACAGCATCTTCTCGAAAAGACCAAACATCTACCAATTAGTGAGACACAAGGCTTACCATTTGATCTAAGACTCGCTATTAAGAAACGTGTAGAATTGACCGTCGAAGTTAGTGATCATCTTGCCAATGGATCAGGAGGAACTGTACAAGCTCTCAGTGATAGTATTATCTGGATCCTGTTTAAGGATAAACATGCTGGTGAAATTACACGAAACAACTTCAAAAGTGGGTTTCCAAATAAAATACTCAGAGACTGGACTCCAATCTTCCGCACGGTAAGGATGTTCAGAATAACGAAAGAGGAAGGAACTGAAATAGAAAGATTCAAATTCCCTTTGCGACCATCCTCTCCCAATACCGTACACAAAGCCCAGGGAGACAAATCAGCGGAAGTAGCAATAGACCTAACATGTTCCAGAGAATTTCCTCACGTCTATTATGTCTCCTAAAGCAGAGCCAATTCACTTCAAGTTTTGAAGATAGTTCAACTTAATGAAGAAAATATATCAGTATCTCCAGATGTACAAGAAGAGATTAAAAGACTACGACAGGTACCAATCACTGACCCAACACACAAATTCGACCATAGAAACTTTAAAGTCGTTTATCAAAATGTTCGATCGCTTCGAAGGTACATCAAAGACTTAAAAGTACACCCCAGACTCGTTGAAGCAGACGTACTATTCTTGTCGGAAACACGACTTTTACCTTCAATAAACAGCGAAACGCTTACAATACCTAGTTTCAAACTATTTAGAAACGATAGCTCAGGCAACAACCTGTATGGCTCTGCTGCATACGTATCTGAAACCCTGAACTCAAAGCTCTATAAAGTTAAAACTACAGGTGTAACAACATGGAGTTAATAAAAGTTACAATAGAGCATCCACAACAGACAAATTTCATATTCTGCATTTACAAGCCAAACCACGTGCGCATTAGCATAAGCGACAAACCCCATGTATTGACAACGGTCATACAATCTTGTTAGGTGACTTTAATATAAACAGTAAAGAAACAACAAATACTGAATACAATACTTTACAACATGCCCTTAGTAGCCTTCGACTTCTACAGCTCATAAACGAGCCCACTACAATTAACGGCTCAACATTAGATCTGATTTTTACAAACATACTCTCTGATCAACAACATTCCGGAGTCCTAGAACAATATTACAGTGACCACTATCCAATTTTCATCACTTTTCCAAAATTTGCTAAAAAAGATAAAACATCAAAAAGAAAAATTTGACAAGAATAAAACAGTGAAACAATAAAAAAAGAGAATACAATAGAATTCATGAAGAAACGCCCAAAGTAACTAATTTATGTTTACAGGTAGAATACCGAACAAGAAGAGACTACAGGAATACTGTATTTTCAAGTCTATCTTTATAATAATTGCCGATAAACTAAGTTCACCAAAATCGATAACTCTAGTACCAAGTCTAATTTTAGGTTCCAACATTGTCACAAGTGTCACATGAGTTCTTGGCTCTTCCGACTTCGTCACAAGTGCCATATGAGCTCTTGTTTTTTTTATGGGTTTCCGATAGATGGTTCATTAATAATATCAACTTTACGGCATTTATAAATTAGATGACCTTAATGTTCATAGAGAAACGTAAATATGTCCTGGCTGAGATGATCCGGAGAAAATCCTGATAGGTTCAAATTATCTTAAATAATCTCGGCATTAGAAAAAAAAATTTAAGCCCCTATCCAGGGGGCTAGGGTTCTTGCCCCCTCACCAGATAAGTTTTTCCGACTCGTTAAAGCGTACAAAAAGAATACAAACAAGTTCTTGTGTTTTGTTGTATCCCCCCTCCCAGGAAAAATCCTGGATACAACCCTAGTAATATCTCAGTGTGATTGGACCTTTATACAATCGGGGCCTTTATACAATTGAGCCTTTATAATTTTGGGGAATCAGAAGGAAAAATGGCATAAAGTGGGCTTTAGTGGATAAAAAAAAGTGGACATTACAAATGACCAATGTACTGTGTTTGGAAGCCGCAGACTTAACAACCAGTATACTTACTAATATCCGTAAAGATAGTAGCCCTACCCTGTTTGAGCAAGGAATGACAAGGAAAATATCGATTTAGACACTGGAGTTGTGAAAATTATGAGACTGCCAATGAATTAATAAGCATCAAAAAAATATATACTGAGCTTACCAGTTGTAGAGAAAGTGATGTTGCAATATCAGCTAATCAACTATCTAATTAACTATTTTTTCTAATAAACCCCAAAAAATAATTAAACCGCTTAACGTCCAGAAAATAAATCAGGGGGTAACTAATCAGGTAATAATCAAGTAAATAATCAGGGCATCAAAAAAATATATACTGAGCTTACCAGTTGTAGAGAAAGTGATGTTGCAATAACAACTAATCAACTATCTAATTAACTATTTTTTCTAATAAACCGAAAAAAAATAATTAAACCGCTTAACGTCCAGAAAATAAATCAGGGGGTAACTAATCAGGTAATAATCAAGTAAATAATCAGGGGGCGACAAACTTTTTGACCTTTTTAAAGACCCCTAACACCTTTCCCCTCCCCATCAAAATGTGAGTTCCTCTTGTCTCAAGGAAAGATCTCCGAAATGTTTCGATCCAATCTGAAACCCAAGATAAAACACGCCATAATTCTACTGTAGATCCATCTTTAAACAATTTGTAGTATGTAAAATCTACAGCCCATGCCCAAGGGGCGTTGGAGTTCTATCACCCCCAGAGATAGTTAAATTAAATCTTTTGACAATTTTGTATAGAATTTCGATTGGATGTCTTGGGGGTATGAGAGTCAGTGCCGCAAAAAGAACAATGAAGAGGATCTGGTTGCTCTCCAGTTACTTTGAGCCCTTGAAAAGGGCAATAAAACCTTCAATTTCTGACAAGAGACCCTCTGAAGTTTCTCTGGCTACTCTGTTTCGTACAAGGATCGGAAAAAAATTACAAGACCATTTACAAGGACAACACTGCAGCGTTGTCTCTAACTAAGTTTTATAGGAAACTTCCTTAGACTTAATCAGTGCAATTGATGGGTGCAGTATATCCAGAACTTGATTCCGGTGATAAGATTAGGCTAAAGCTTCCTATAACAATCCAAAGAAGAAGAAGCAGCTCTGATTTTTCGTATCTTTAACCCTTATAGATAAAAATTAGAGTGCATCGGTTTTGTTTTCCAATGTTGGCAATGCAAATCTTTTTTTTCTAATAGACAAAACAACAACAAAATAGAGTTAGGGTGATGGATATGCTAACCAAACAGGATTACGCTAACCAACACAGGACAGAATACCAAACACGATCACGCTTGCGTTAAACCAACCAATAAACATAAATCGTACAACTTCATTTGGAATAGTTCTGATGAGTCGGAATCTTAGAGTTTCCACCAATTCTCTTTCTTTCTTTTTATCCACTCTCTTATTCTATTTTTGAAGATACGAAGCAGACGATACTCAAATTCTCTTTATAGGCGTTTTCTGGCGACGATACAGACAAACGTTGTTGACTGATAATCTGTTATGGCACGACATTGTTGATCAACAATAATATTTTAACGATCAACAAAGATTGTGTTCATCCGAATTGTAAATGAAAACCATCCATACTTGAAATCGCTTTTTGTCAAACTTGTAGGTCAAATTAATTAAGAGAGAAAATTAAAGGGTCGAAAAAACTTGGAACAATTTATTTAGTTCTTAAAATTTAAAAGAGAAAATTTAAAATTTAAAAGAAAAAACAGAATACCAAACACGATCACGCTTGCGTTAAACCAACCAATAAACATAAATCGTACAACTTCATTTGGAATAGTTCTGATGAGTCGGAATCTTAAGAGTTTCCACCAATTCTCTTTCTTTCTTTTTATCCACTCTCTTATTCTATTTTTGAAGATACGAAGCAGACGATACTCAAATTCTCTTTATAGGCGTTTTCTGGCGACGATACAGACAAACGTTGTTGACTGATAATCTGTTATGGCACGACATTGTTGATCAACAATAATATTTTAACGATCAACAAAGATTGTGTTCATCCGAATTGTAAATGAAAACCATCCATACTTGAAATCGCTTTTTGTCAAACTTGTAGGTCAAATTAATTAAGAGAGAAAATTAAAGGGTCGAAAAAACTTGGAACAATTTATTTAGTTCTTAAAATTTAAAAGAGAAACGAAAATTTACTTAGCAATGAAAGTTGTTGTATTTAATATTAGCTTGACTGTCCACATAAATTAAGGAACGGGAGGGTACTGCCTTATGAATCGTCTATCCGTTTTTCTTCCGAAGAGCACTGATCATTAATTGACTTTAAGAAACTTTTTGTATAAAACTTCAACGTTGAGAATTTGACTGAACAGTGAAAATCTGTAAAAACAACCGAAAACTAGACCTCCGTTGCCTCTGCAACAGGAAGTGTTGCAGCAACTGTGCCCTGTTCCTTAGGGCACAGTTGCGGAGCAACACGTGCAACTGTGCCCTACGGGACACAGTTGCGGAGCAACAGTCTCCATTATGTCCTTCAGAGGACATTTTTCTAATGCGGCTTCGATTGTTATCTTGGAAGCATCTTTGATATGGTTTTATTTCGAGCTCCTACTAAACTGAGTTTAGTAAAATGTTTAGCTGGTCCAGAAATAAACGAGAAAAATTGGAACGAAATTGACTTTTCCGGAATTATTTCCGGGAAATCTGTAAAAGCTACGGAATTTCATGCTTCAGTTCTCGAAAACATCAATAAAAGTTTTATATGAGTTCATAATTATTTTATCTCTAAAACGTTTACTTCCGAAACTAGGGCCGTCTTAACTTGACGCCAATTCGAAGTATTATGTTTCGAGACGCACATTTCGGGAATTATTTCCAGGAAATCTGAAAGAGATACGGAAATAACGTCTTATAGTTTTCTGCTTAACTTTTGATGGTCTAAGCTAGGAAAATATAAAACAAACCAAATTCACCAAACAATTTAAATTGCCCCGAGGGCATGACAAAACTTCCAAATAGAAAAACCCAAAGAAGGAATTTTATTTCGGAGAAACTATTGCAAGCTCCAGTTGTTAGGAGATCGAGACCTGTCGAACCGCGTTGGAAAAAAAATTCTAGCTGGTCCAGAACAGAAGTTACCTCTAGAACGTCAAAACTTCGGAAATTATTTCTTAGAGAACGAAGCAACTTGGTATATAGAACACTTCACTTCTTCTTGCATACTCTTCATAGCACTACTCGATAAAAATATAAGAAACATCAAAATCGAAAATTTCAGAAAATTCCAAAAAAATCGGAACGAGAGTGACTTTTCCGGAATTATTTCCGGGAAATCTGTAAGAGCTACGGAATTTTGTGCTCCGGTTCTCGAAGAGACAAATGAAAGTTCTATATGAGTTCAGCATAACTGTATTTCTAACAAGTTTATTTCCGAAGCTCTAGGGTCGTCTTAACTTGACGCCAAACATCGAACGCAGAGTTTCTAAGAAAAAAACGGTTTTTTTTTTTTTTTACGGAAAACTGTTAGAAATTTTGGGAACTTCTCTGGAACTTTTTTATTCTGTTTCACGTTTCCCTTCCCTCTGAAAAATCTCAAATTTTTAACTCTTACCACTTCGGAGCTGCAGGTCGCTGATCACGGTGAAAAAAAAAAAAAAAAAACTACGAAAGCAGTAGTGTTGCTCCGCAACACAATAACCAGACTATAGATGAGTAATAGGAAATACTAAGACAATGTTCAGTTGAGTTCGAAAGTACTGCTGATCGTTTTTATACACGTTACTAGAGTAAATTATCAGATTAAATTAAGTTGTTACTAGTATTTCTTAATGATTTCATTTCTATTCTTTTAATTATTTCTTCAAACTTTTGAGAAATACTCAAACTTTCTTAAAAAAAATAAAAAAATCTGAGTTTACAAGAGAAAAAAAATCACTTACAACTGCAAACGTGATGATGGCCCTGGGGTGCCAACTTCAGTTTTAATATGTTTTGATGGTGCCTGATAGCCTTCTTGTTGCCTTTTTCTTGATTCTGCTTTAGCTATCTCAGAAGGTAGCGTTTCTAGCCTAAAATTTAACAAAAACTACATCATTCACTATAATAACAAAAAAGGGCTGGGCAAAAATACACTAGCCTTATTCTGCATAGTAACCTAGCTCTGAAAACAGAATAATCAAATTCCAAGAAAAACGCCTATATTTAAAAAAAAAACATGCATATATTTAAAAAATCAAAGCCTAAATAAAGCATTCAGTAGTTTTTTCTTCTTTCTTTTCTCCTAGCCTGTCGTGTTCTGTAGCTTCAGTTACGGGCATTTCAGCAAGTGCGGTTGGCAAGTCAGCTGGTTCTGTATCCTGGTCTGTTATTACCATAGCTATAGTTATCTCGTTAAATATCTCCACATCTATCTCGTCCAGACCAAGGGGCTGTATCAAATGGAAGTTTTCTTTGCTATCGCTAACAGAAGTTTCAAGCTGTACTTGAGAGAATTGATTTTCGTGAACTTCCAGTGCATCTTCCACTTCTTCCATCGCATGTGATGAGGCTGTACACTCAGCTTGAAGTTCTTGGTCCTTTTTTCTTTCTATAATATAAAATAAATTTTAATAGATGAAACATTATCTAACTCTACTTATTTTTAAATCCTCTTTCAACTTTGCTTCCTTGGTTTTTATTGGATTTACATCATTCATCGTACAGGTAGAACAGAACGCAAGAAAATAGTATCTTGAAGATCGCAATTCCTATAAAGTAAGTTTAGATATGATTCAGGCACTAATCCTACTGAAATCAGTTAGTACAAACAAAGAAAATGAAAAAAATATGGAAGGTGGTAATATTGCAGAAGTTACTGAAATTCCTACTGTCATAGTTTTTATTTCTTTTTTTGGAAACAACACAATCAACAAGAGCTAAGAGCTCATATGGCACTTGTGACGAGGTCGGAAGAGCCAAGAGCTCATATGGTATAAGCTCTAGCAAAATACCAAGAATTAATAGATTGCTTTAAACGGAAAATCAGAGGCTTAATGCCAGTCGGGATTTAAAATAAGACCTCTGAGACACGATATCCTTCCAATAATCAAATTTCATTAAGATCCGATCACTCCGTCGTAAGTTAAAAATATTTAATTTTTCAAAATTAACCCTCCTCCCCCCCCAACGCCTTCAAAGAGAGCGGATCTGTTCCGGTTATGTCAATCACGTATCTAGGACTTGTGATCATTTTCCCACCAAGCTTCATCCCGATCTCCACTCTAAGAGCTTTTCAAAATTTTAGGTCCCCCCCAAACTCCTCCCAATGTCACCAGATCCGGTCGGGATTTAAAATGAGAGCTCTGAGACACGATATCCTTCAAAACATCAAATTTCATTAAGATCCGATCACCCGTTCGTAAGTTAAAAATACCTCATTTTTCTGATTTAACCGCCTCCCCCCCCTCCCAGATGGTCGAATCACGGAAACAATAATTTCTAATTTAATCTGGTCCTGATATGCCTGCCAAATGTCATCGTCCTAGCTTGCCTGGAAGTGCGTAAAGTAGCAAAACCGGGACAGACAGACAGACCGACAGAATTTGCGGTCGCTATATGTCACTTGGTATATACCAAGTGCCATATAAGACGATTTGGCACCCAATCTTCAGCCTACTGGTTTATTTCTATTTGTGTTTCTACTGTTTGCAAAAACAACCCAGTATACCCAACCATTGCCAAAGCTGTACCTACTGACTCATATGATAGCAAGTAGCCATGACCTAAATCCAGCATTCAGATCTAATGCAAATAGGTCAGTTAACTGGAATAACTGGATGACAGAGAAATTAGCAAAAAACGCGTGTATTGTAGTTTTGTAAACAATAAAAGTGATCATGCTCAGGGTTGCTACCTGCTCCTGTCGAAAGTGTGCTAATTTTCTCGAGAACAGGGTGCTACATAAGTGCTACACAAATTGTTGCTAAATATGCAATTTTCGCGTAATACTGCTTGGTGTTGATCAATTAAAACTTTTAGTCGCGTTTTCAATCACACAAAGATTACAGCATTTCTACGAATACCTTTGTTATTTTCACTAAAGCATTGTACGCACATGCGTAATAAGCTGCGTGGTGCTTTGAGTTGCCAGCGATAGAAAAATTGTGAGTAGTGAGTTGGTAGTACATTTGAAAAAAGTAGTACTTTTGCAGTACATTTTAAGAAAAGCAGTACTTTTTGAAAACAAATGTACTCTTTCTTCCAAGGGTGATCTAGTTGTATTTTGTCATAAATATGTTATCAGATTACCTTAAATTTAGTATTTGAGCTATTCAAATGAAGACAGCTATACAAAATTACGAAACATCTAAATGTCTAAAAACAATTGTTTTTGATATGTTATTAAAAACTTCCAAAAATTATTTCAAGGTGTTTCAAGCGGGATCACACGAGGTTAAAATAAATTATTGTTAGTAAGAATCTTCAAGCCCGGCTTCATTTTCCAGACGCCTGGGGCTTCCGGACAGTCAAGCCAACCCTTCCGTATTTTCATCATAATTATGACAGTTAATGTCACTGTCTACCAGTGTTTCCTAGATGTCCCTTTCAAATATCTATCTTTGCTTCACAGTCGCAACTGTCAATCAAAGCCAGGCTTCACCTTTCGGATTCCAGACAGCCGTTTTTGTCAAGATCTATTTTTCCTTGCGCAGACACGCGACGCATTTCGAGTACAAACTACGGCTGCGGCAGTGCAGAACGTGTTCTTGCACCTTCTTACTCATATTTGAACTATGTTTTCGAACCAGTTTTACTATAGCTGTCCAGTTTATCAAGTTGCAGTTGCATTGCATTACACACTGCATACAATTCGAGAGTAGTTTACGCTAGTTTCGAAAAGTCTTTATCTTTCAGTGAACTGAGGTAGTTTTTAGAGGCAAAGATTTCCGAGGCTAAAGGTTTTTTCTAGCGGAAAAACAAGAGAAAAATACACTCGGATTTAAGCAATGCGTGAAGCATGTGGTCGAAAGCAGGACTATTATTCGACTCATCTAGCAAAACTAGGCAGTAAAGAGGCTTTAAAGGCACAGTAAACTTGACTAGGCAACTTTCGGCCATCAAACCGGCCTGGGGGGCTTAGATGAATGTACAGGGACTTATTGTCGACAGGACCCCCCTTCTTTGTTATCTCGAAACCCCTCCTTATTGTTCCCAGAGCTAGCTGGCAGGCCCTTCCCCCTTATGCAATGTAATTATGCACTTATGTACTGTGAAAGTTCGCCTTTTTACGTGTAGACCATAGTCAAACGTCACACCGGTAAAACGGCGTGGGTTCGATTCCTATTTGCAGCACACAAACCTTTTGATTTTTTTTTCTTCTAAACCAAAAATCGAATTTTCGGAAACTGCCTGGAAACTGCAATGGTCGTAACTAGAATTTTTCTTACTCTCAATATCGACTCAGGGCACATTCTTGATATGTCAGCTAGCTCCCCGAGTCAACTTTGAGTCAAGTTTACTGTTCCTTTACGGATGCCCAGCTTTTTTTTTATCCAAATCACTGGTTTATTAGAAATCATTTTCTATTGTACTACAGATCATTTTCGAAAAAATAAGAATGAATCTTGAATCAGTCGCAAAAATCTATTTCCTCTTCCTCATTTTGATCGACGCCAGTTGCGTTGCTACAAATGAGATTAACTTTCGTGGATCTCGATGCTCCCTTCCACTTCTGGAATGAAAGACGAAGACTGTCATCTATTTTCCAGGAGTTGCTGCTTCCAGCATCGGTGGAGCATCTGATCACATATTGCTTTGCAAACATCAGTGCACTCACAGTTTCAGTTTGGAGACGATTTCTAATTTTTGTTTTCAAATTGTTCAAAATAGAAAATTGCCTTTCTGCGCTTGCGCTGGAATGAGGAAGAGCACACAAAGTCAACAGGAACTTGGAAATTTCCAAATATACTGGCCTAGATATGCAGTCCTTGACGTCACTCAGCTGCTTCCAAAAGATTCCAGGATCATCGCTGGGTTCAAATTTCGGGAGATCCTCTTTACTGTCGGCCAGCTTAGTCCACTGAACTTTTAGTCCAGCTTATCTCTTAGAGTGTCACTTTCACCTTCGCTGTCGCCAAGCAGGTTCGGGAAACGGATCATGAGTGGAACAATAGTATTCACTTCCAGAAACGGCCACGGTAGGATCTATACAACGAAGGTTCACCAATGTTTCATCTATGTAATCAATTCTTGTTGATACCTGCAAGCACATTTCGACGAGAAAGCTCAAACAGTTTGCATGGATTGTTTGCACTTGCTGCCTATTCAGCTGACCTGCGCTACACGATGTAGCGATATAGTTCAGGGTGTTCGGCCCAAGCTTGAGCTCCTACAGTTTTAGGAAATTTGGTGGAATTAGTTTGACCCTGAATGGATCTCCTACGATTGCTATTGCTTCTTTTATCACAAAGCATCTCAAAAGAGCAAGATAAGTCACTCTGGAACTCTGCAAGAGCCTATGAATGTGAGTTTTACTGCTCTGGAACTCTATATTCGGTTCGTTTACCTTTTCAAGGACAAAGGCAATAAAGTACAGGCAACCTTTAATCTTTGGGTCCTTCATACAAGCCAAAATCCGACTTGGCTTTTCTTTCGAAGATTTATCTCCTGCTGTATCACCTTCTCCGTGGCTTGCGAAGAACCGCATCAGTGCACTCCAGGGTTCTAGGATTCTCTTGACAGAGGCTTCCAATGATAGCCATCTTGTGTTTGCCACTTGAAGTAGGCAGTGGCTCTCTACACGTGCAAATTCTTGACACTTTTTCAACTCGTCCTGGCGCTTTGGGCTGCTTGCAATATAGTTTACTATGTCGTGAATGAATACTTCCAAACCCCTGGTAGCTTTTTGGCGGCGTATGTTGCACATAACGTGAGCGAGTGACTTATACAACCAAGAATGAACAAATTTGGTACTTCCTCTTAAAGCAGCGCCCTAGTCCTTTCACAGACCCAGTATTCACACTAGCATTATCGAAGCCTATACCCATTAAATTTTGTATAGGTATACTAAGGTCCGAAAGACATTTCATAATCAGGTTCTTCTGGCCGGCACTTGACGCGTCGTGCACATCAACAAGACCCAAAAAATCTTCACGAACATTGTAATTAGCATCCACATACTTTGCAATGATGACCAAAACTTTGGCCCATGACTTGTCCGTATATTCATCTACAATAATGGCGAACTTGTTATTCCTTAACCAATTTACAAGCTGCACTTTTTCCTCTGTGGCGAGAACATCCTTGATTATTCCAGTTGTCTTGGTTCTCGACGAGGCTAATGCTTGGCAAACAGCATCATTTGGGAAACATGATTTCATGACTTGTAGCAATGAGTCAGTTTTTCTTATAGAAATATCCTCTTTAGCAACCCAACCGGCCAGGCGTAACTCAGCATCTTTAACGGAATCGTCAAAAAGCTGCTTCTTCTGCACTTCCGGTGTTTGCACTAACTGGTCAACAGGCACTGTGCATTTCATAGCCTGCACGTTTTGCTTGTGAAATGTAGACTTGACATGTCTTTTGACATTGTAGATACTTCCTCGAATATCTTCCTTGCATAAGTTACAATGAGCATGCTGACTGTTCATATCAGATTTACTAATAAACCCACATAGTTCAGGATCCATTTTCCACTTATCACAGAATTTATTTCGATTTTTGATTTTTCTGGGCATTATTGCAGTAAGCTGTCAGTAAGTCTCACCCGTCTACCTCCATTAAAATCCACACCTCAAGCACAATTTGAAATTGGCGCCAAGCGAGTTTTCTTTTCCTGAGGGAAAATCAAGTTGCTTCAACAGAAGTTGAAATTCCCACTTAAGAGAACTTATCAAACTAGAAAGCTCAGCAGAAGATCCTCCTCCTGTCTTTTTAAATCCCCTCACTTGCTGACACTGGTCCTAATATTTTTTTCCCGAAAATTGTAGCACTAAGGTGCTACATTTTTCCAGACTTTCCAAAATAGTGCTACATTTTACCCAGATCGTGCTACGGTGCTACTTAGGCAAAAATAGTGCTACAATTAGCACTATAGTGGTACAGGTGGCAACCCTGATCATGCTGATGATTTTGTTGCTGGTGGATCGTAGTTTATCAGATACTAGATTTTGGAGAAAAAGCAAATTACCTGACCCTGATCAAATACATAACTTAATGCTTAAAAATTTACCAAAGGAAGCCGAAAATATTCTTCTGATTCTAGTAAATAAGTCCATCAAAGAAGGATACACTCCCGAATAGGTATTCCTGCCAATTGCATAAATTGGATTTCTAGCCTTTTGAGGAATCGTGAGGTTAGGGTAGCCTCTTGTGGGTATAGTAAAAATTTACATGTTAAACATGATTTGGGTCTACCGTCCACTGTCCTTGGCTGCAAAGCCTATATATATATATATATATATATATATATATATATATATATATATATATATATATATATATATATATATATATATATATATATATATGCTGATGACATTTCCCTGGTAAGAACTGGGAAAAGAACTTCTTTTACAGTCAGTGATGCAAAAAGCATTAAACAATGTTCAACAATGGTGCAGCGAGAATAATATGACTATCACCTGAGAAAACAGTTGGTGTGCTTTTCTAAAAAAATGATAATACTGCAGTACCACAAGTAAATGTTGTAAACTAGCCTATTAGGCTGGATGACTTTCCGCTACCTAGGTCTAATTTTTGGTAGTAAAAGGACATGGTTGATACACATTGAGTATTTGTTAGGCAATATTAGGAGTAGATTAAACCTTATAAATGTAATGTGCCTAGGGAAAAGGGGTGCTCCTTTTAAGTATCTTAGTAAAATTATAAAGGCTGTTATTGTTAGTAAGTTTGATTATGGTAGCTTTATATATGGTGATGCTAGTCAGAAGAATCTAAAAAAATTAGATAGTGTTCCACAGTGTACTTAGGCGATCCATTGGCTTCCTAAATAGTACCCCTATTCCAGCTATGATGATTGAATTGGGGGTGAGCCCGCTTAAGCTACGACGTGATAGGTTAATTGTCAAGTATTTCACTAAAAAATCTACTTTAAAAAGGATATAATCAAGATGGAAATTATAAATAATTATAATAGTGATGTTAGTTTCAAGGATAGGAATACTCCAGCTTTTTATAGGTGTAATAATTTGCTTTCAAATGAGTGCCCAAATATAGTACCCATTAATGAGATAGTTTTTGAGGATAATATATTGAATAAGCAATGTGCTTATTCAATATAGTCAATACAAAGAATAATGTGTATTTTCCTGTACCTGATCATGGGGATAATAATAACTTGACTCTCAAACATGACTGGCTAAGACAAACTGACCACTTAAGAGACTATTCACAAATTTGTACTGATGGCTCTAAGTCAGGTAAGGGTGCTGGCTGTGCAGTGGTGGTCCCCAGTATGTCACTCATTTGCTTTGAGTTACCAGGCAGCCTGTCTATTTTTTCAATTGAGATGATTGCTATATATTAGGCATTGGATTTTAATAAGTCATATGGGCATGCCCGAAGTTGGATGATATGCTCTGACTCAGCATCAGCCCTCAAGTACCTGATGAATGAGCATGAACCTAGTCGTGAATTAGTTAGTAATATCCACCAAATAGTTATGTCTCATTAGAGCTTGTGGGAAATAATATATTTCTAGTCTGGGTCCCAGCACATGTGGGAATTGCTGGAATGAATCTGCTGATATATTGGCAAAGTGGGATATTTTAAATGGTCAGAGTATAAGTGTAAAACCCACTCAAAATGAATATTTTGCATGTATTTATAAGGTGTTATGTGATAGAGACCAATAATTTTATTAAAAGTTGCAAAAATCCAATTTTAGAACTTTATGACTATAAGGCACCACCTGATGGACTTGTGCATGATGTTAGATCTGTCACTGTTACTGTTTTTAGATTGAGGACAGGTCATGCCAAAATCCGTTCAGTTTTACATAAATGGGGGAGAGTTAGCTTACCCTTCTGTGTTATTTGTAATGAGTATTATGATGTTAGGCATAGTCTCATAAAGGGCACAAAATATGAATTACATAGAAATTGGTTTAGAACCCAAATTATAAAGTATTTTGGTGCATTTACAATGACAGCAATCCTAGGTCAGGCTAAGTCCCCTAAGTGGGTCCATAGAAAGACTATGTTGTTGTTGACTAAGTATATAAACAGTTGTAATCTGCATAACATTCTTTGATAACTTGGCTTCATAAGCCCAATTATAAATATTCAGAGTTCACCATTGGATTCCTTGTGGTCTGATTAGGTGGGTTCGACTCCTAACTCAAATTCGATTTTTGTAGATAATTACACAAAATCTCTACAGTAGGATTCTCTGATATGCTGAATCTTATGGTGGGATCTT
The DNA here is from genome assembly GCF_032884065.1 of Artemia franciscana. Lineage (NCBI taxonomy): Eukaryota > Metazoa > Arthropoda > Branchiopoda > Anostraca > Artemiidae > Artemia > Artemia franciscana. The sequence continues at coordinate 7,557,443 of NC_088882.1, forward strand.
CATTAAGATTGCTGGACCTTTGGGGGTTTCTACTCCCCCCCCCCTTATTTGAAAATGAGGCAACTTTCCGCAGGCACGTAGTTTTGATAGGTAATTGTTTGGAATCAGCATAAAAGACTAATTCTCTTGAAGCATTCATTGCTATCAAAATTCCTTTTTTAGAGTTTTACTGACTATTGGATAAAGTTGCTCCATGCTTAAAGTTTGTTGCCAAAATGTATTGGATAAGAGGGAATCAAGTCCCTTTTTTTGTATTTATGTCCAACTTTATCATAATACTTTGATTATTAAGATTAATCTTTGCCATATAAGACTACAGTTTTCACAGAAAGAGGGGAGCTTCAACCCCCTTATCACTAATATCTCATGTTAACTAATATCTTATGGAAAGTGTGTAAATTTGGACCCGAAAATAATCTTCAAAAGCCTAAGCTGTTGATTTATATATTCAATCATTTTTTTATAGTTATGGTTTTTATTTATAGAAATCCTTGTTTACCTTATTTAGTTAATATGACCTGATTGATCGAAGGCTCTGTTAAACCTTAGGAAGGCTACTATCTCCCATAGCTCCTAATGTCATGTTCTAGTTTTATGTTATGCTTTAGGGATTGTAACGGTCCCTAAAAAAACCATCCCTTAAATACTTCTGAGGGAGTGGAAATATTCCTTGGAATGAAGGCAACTTGGGGAGTGAATTATCTCCCCTCCTCAAAATTTATATCGAGTTATATCAAAATTTATATCAAGTCTGGCCTAAAAACACACCATTTGAACCACCTTAGAACCATTAGGCCTATACACCACTATCATTAAATCAACCAAGTCTCATATTATTCAGCTCAGACAGATGAAGCTTAAAAATCCTTGCTAATAATAACCATTTATTTTGTACGCACTGCATTTTTTGTAATTAATGCGTTATCATCCAGTATCATAGCTTTGCAAACTATGAGTCTAGACAGACAGCTTCTTTTGGTTGTAACTCAATTGACAAACACTGAATTTTAGCCAATAGAATTTGACTTTCTTTGGGCCAAAATTGCTGTTTTGCATCATACAATGGCAGAAAGTGGCACTTTGCTGTAGCATGATGTCTTTTGTAACTCAAAAAAGGTGCTAGCACTCTTGATTTCCATCAAAATGACCCCTTAGCCTACTGGAAATTCTATGTCCACTGGTCCAAAATGACACCCATGGAAAAATAAATAAATAAGCATCCATGAACCATATTTCTTGGGAAAAAAACAACACAAAATTTACAATTTTGTTGATTGACAACCCCTATAGCCCTCATGGCAATGGTTGCAAGTGATGTCCTGGGGGCATACAAGGTATATACAGAAAGGGTGATCAAATAAACTTTGGAGGGGCTTATTGGATAGGTAATCAGAAGTTATAGTGCCCTTTTTAAGATTCAAAGTGATCAGAGGGTGGAGAAACACCCATCCCCACTCACACACATCTCATGTTTTCCAAAAATGCATCTGATAGAAATTTTGAGATGGCCATTTGTTGTCAAAGAAACTTTGTAAATTGAAAATTGAAAGAAAGCTCATTTGATTGTAAATTGAAAGAGCCAGTGCCCTTTTTAATAGTTGAGTGATTGGAGGGTAACTAAGCCCCCTCATACGCCCACCATTTCCCCAAACATATCCAATAAAAATTTTGAGATATCCATTTTGTTTCGTAATTGAAAGGTCTGTAAATTATGTCTCTGAGGATGACAAGCCCCCACAGCCCTCCGGACAAGGGTTTAAAGTTATGCCCTGGGGCATTTAAGGTATATATAGAAAGGGTGATTGTATAACCTTTGGAGAGGGCACATTGAGCTGGTAATCAGAAGTTCTAGTGCTCTTTTTAAGATTCAGATTGACCAGAGAGTGGATTGACCAGAGAGACCCTCACCTCATATTTTCCCAAAATGTATCTGAATTTAATTTTGAGATGGCCATTCTAATTAACACATCCAATAAAAATTGTAAGATAGCTATTTTGTTCAACGTAATTGAAAGGCCTGGAAATTATGTCTTTGAGAATGGCAACCATCCCACAGCCCTTAGGACAAGAGTTTTGAGTTATGTCCTGGGTGCATATAAGATATGCATAGAAAGGGTGACTGTATAAGCTTTGGAGGGGGTTTATTGGATTCGTAATGTGAAGTTCTAGTGCCTTTTATTAGACTTAGTGATTGGAGGATGGACACCCTCCATTAGATCTCATATTTACCTGAAATACATTTAATTCAAATTTTGAGATGGCCTTTTGTTGTCGTCGAAACTGCAAAAACAGCTCACTCGAATGGAAATTGATAGGGGAACTGATTGGAGGGCAACTATCCCCCCTCAACCACCTTTTCCCCAAACACATTCAATCAAATTTTGAGATATGCATTTCATTCAATGTAACTGAAAGGACCAGGAATTATGTTTTTGAGGATGAACCCCTTCCCCTTCACAGCCCTCAGGGCAAGGTAAGTTGTGCCCTAGGGACCTATAAGGTATATATAGAAAGGGTGATTGTATAAACTTAAGAGGGGACTCGTTGGATTGGTAATCAGAATGTCTAGTGCTCTTTTGAAGATTTGGAGTGATCGGAGGGTGGATAATCCCCACCCCACAAAACTTTACGTTTTCCCATAATGGATCTGATTGGAATTTTGAGGTGGTCATTTGTGGTTGTAGAAACTTTGAAAAAGGTTCATTAGGTTGGAAATTTAAAGGCCTTGTAACCTTTTTTTTAGAACCCCCCCCCCGGCCTTTACACCCATCAATATCAAAAACACATCTATTCAAAAATTCTAGAAAGCCATTTTGATCAGTTTAATTGAAATGTCTGGAAATTATGTCTTTGACAACCCTCATGCCTTCACAAGACCAGAAAATAATTCGAACTTATTGAAAAAAAATAATAATAGTGGCTGTGGTTTGTCAGTTTAGTATACATATACTCATATACATTCCTTAAATTTTTAATAGTTTTTAAGTTTACTAATATTTAAAAATTAGAAAAATTTAAATATATTTTGTTTATTTAAATTATACAATAAATCATCAAGTCATACTCAAAACAAGCAAAAATTAACCTGAGTAGGGCTGACAACCCCCATGCCTTCTCAAGATCTTGACATAATTCGCTCTTCTATATTTAAAATGTTTTCATTTTGTTTTTACTTGTTAAAAATGTTTTTATCAAACAGTTCGTGGTAACGAACTGTAGTAAGGAGCGACCCGGCTCAATAGTAACCAAAAGTCTAAAAAATGGAATTTTGGTACCAATAGCTTCATCAAACGAATCGCATTTTAATTCTGATTTTAAATATATAAGTTTCATCAAGTTTAGTCGTACCCATCAAAAGTTACGAGCCTGAGAAAATTTGTGTTATTTTAGAAAATAGGAGGAAACACCCCATAAAAGTCACAGAATCTTAACGAAAATAACACCATCAGATTCAGCGTATCAGAGAACCCTACTGTAGAAGTTTCAAGCTCCTATCTACAAAAATGTGAAATTTTATATTTTTTGCCAGAAGGCAGATCACGGATGCGTGTTTTTTTTTTTTTTTTCAGGGGTCATCGTATCGACTCATTTGTCCTAGAATGTTGCAAAAGGGCTCATTCTAACGGAAATGAAAAGTTCTAGTGTCCTTTTTAAGTGACCAAAAAAATTGGAGGGCACCTAGGCCCCCTCCCACGCTAATTATTTTCCCAAAGTCCACGGATCAAAATTCTGAGATAGCCATTTTATTCAGCGTAGTCGAAAAACCTCATAACTATGTCTTTGGGGACGACTTACTCCCCCAGAGTCCCCGTGGGAGGGGTTACAAGTTCAAAACTTTGACCAGTGCTTACATATAATAATGGTTATTGGGAACTGTACAGGCGTTTTCACGAGGATTTTTTGTTGGAGGCAGGGGTTGAGAAGAGGGGGATATGCTGGGGAAACTTTTCATCGAGGAACTTGTCATGGGGGATGAAATTTTCCATAAAGGGAGCGCAGGATTTACTAGCATTACTTAAAAAAAAACAATGAAAAAGTTTTTTTCACCTGGAAGTAAGCAGCAGCATTAAAACTTAAAATAAACAGAAATTATTACCCATATGAGGGGCTCACCTCCTCCTAATACCTCGCTCTTTACGCTAAAGTATTTTTAGTAATTTCAACTATTTATTCTGCGGCTTTTGTGATTCAGGGGTCATTCTTAATGAATTGGGACAAAATTTAAGTTTCAGTGTAAAGAGCGAGGTACTGACGAGGGGGCGAACCCCCCCATATATGTAATAAAAACATAAGAATACAAAAGTTCTTTACGTAAGCTAATTTATAAGTTATGTATATCTTTTACTTATAAAAAGATTCGTAAAAAATTAAAAGTTCTAGTTGCCTTTTTAATTAACCGAAAATCGGAGGGCAACTAGGCTTCCTCCCCCACTCTTTTTTTCTCAAAATCATTCGATCAAAATTATGAGGAAGCCATTTAGCCCAAAAAAAAAAAAATATACAAATTTCGTTTTAATTATTCCTCTGCGGAGAGCCAAAATCAAATCATGCATTGATTCAAAAACGTTCAGACATTAAATAAAAAAAATAAGTTTTTTAAATGAAAGTAAGGAGCGACATTAAAACTTAAAACGAACAGAAATTACTCCGTATATGAAAGGGGCTTTTCCTTCTCAATGCCCCGCTCTTTACGCTAAAGTTTTTTACTGTTTTAAAATACAGAGTTAAGAGAAAGAGTCAAAATTAGCGTAAAGAGCGGGGGGTTGAGAAGGAAAAGCCCCTTTCATATACAGAGTAATTTCTGTTCGTTTTAAGTTTTAATGTCGCTCCTTACTTTCATTTAAAAAACTTGTTTTTTTTTATTTAT